>NW_004444288.1:697187-698931 GCF_000243295.1 Trichechus manatus latirostris | reverse complement strand
AAGACCCTCAGTGAGATGGACTGACACAGTGGCTGTAATGATATGCTCAAGCATAGCAACGATTGTAAGGATGATGCAGAACCGGGCACTGTTTTGTTCGGTTGTACATAGGGTCACTATAAGTGAGAACCAACTGGACAGCACCTAACACCATTAATTTTTAAATCTCCTTTTATTGAGGTCTTCTCTCATATCATCATTTTTGCCATCTTTTCACTTTCTATTACTATCTATTGTTCTGATTGTTATACAGTCAATGAATTCTGATTATAGGCATTTGTTTATTAGATATTCCTTCAAATACTGAAATGTGCAAGAAATTTCACAGAGTTTGAATATTGGGTCTAACACATTCTAATTTAGCTATCTTGGTCATTTAACCATTTTGAATCTCAGTTTCCTCATCTGTATAAAGTAATACTTAATAATGAATGATTATTAAAAAGGATATAATTAATGTCCATAACATACTTGTACATAGGATGTTTTAATTAATTATTATTATTATTTTCAAATATATTCAAAGCTTGTTTTCATTATACTCTGAGCAAAAATATTAAAATATCCAATGGTTCAAAGTGGCATTAACTAGTCACTCATTTTGGTGAAACTACTTTAAGTAACTCCTAGAATATCTGCTCAAGAAACTTGACTTTACTTCTTCTAGGTATGTGCACGTGAATTTGGTGAGGGTGGAAAGAGAATGAGCTAAAATATTTGGAACAGGAAAAAAGTGTTGGCCTAAAATGTCCATAGGTACAAGCCAGTGTAGAGAGTAGAGAGTCTTCCTGAATGGTGATGCAGCACAGAGGTGACAGAAGTAGGAAGTAAGGTAGAGGGCAGATGGAAGGTAGAGGGCAGATGGTTGAAAGCATCTGCAGTGCTTACCCAGAGGGTAAGGAAAAATAAGGAGTCAAACTACTGGTCTCTGAGCTGACTTAGAAAGCAGCATGGCATCATAGAAATAAAATAAAATTGGAGGAAAAGTCAAAGGTCTGACTTCTATGCGCCAATTCCACAATTTCTGACTTTATAATCCTTTGCAAATCTCAAACTTTCAGATTGCCACGGTTCTTATTTCTAAAATTTGAAAAATAATAACTTACTGTGAGAATCAAAAGAGAGGATCGATGCCCATAGCACTGCATTATAAATCTATTATTTCAGTGTAATTTATTGTTATGTAGAGTTGGATTGACAGTCTTCCTCTCCCTCTCACTGAGGCTTCACAGGTGTTGTGCAAAAGAAGACCAGAAAGAGTACAACCAAGTATGAAGTTGCTTGCATTTGCCAGTGATGCTCATTCATTCATTTACTAAAAAAATACTTATTAAGTACCTACTGTGTGCCTGGCACTCTCCTAGGCACCAGGGACACAGCGGTCAATAAAACAGAGTTAATACCCTTTCTCACGGTTTACAAACTATGCTATGAAGGAAGTTGCAGGCTGCTGTGTGAGTGTGTAATAGCAGAATGGGGACAGGATCTGGCCAGGTAATTCTCAAGGTAGAAATAGTTGAGATGAGAGCTAAATAATGAATAAGGTTAACCAGACAAAGAGAGGAAGAAAACGATTTTTTTTTATTGTTGTAGTTTAAATGAAGTTTACATTTCAAGTTAGTTTCCCACACAAAAATTTATACATACATTGTTATGTAACCCTAATTGCTCACCCCATACTGCGACAGCACACTCCTCCTTTCCACCCCTGATTCCCCATGTCCATTCAACCAACTCCTAACCC
>NW_004444288.1:689666-695455 GCF_000243295.1 Trichechus manatus latirostris | reverse complement strand
CTCGCATTGTCCCTATTTAAGAAAAAGACTTCTAAGAGGGAACAATGGACAAATGTCCCTCAAGTCAAAGGGGGCTTAGTATATTGGAGGAACTGAAAAAAAAAACTCCACGTGGCTGGAATAAAGGGGCAAAGAGAGTGAGCTTAGCTTGAGACGTAGTAAGGGTTCAGTCCATACAGGTTGTTTGCAAGCCAGATTAAGGATTTTAGACTCATGGCAGAATGTAATAACCATGTATTTAGTTTGACAAGGGTGGTGGCAGTGGAATACAAGAGAAGTGGACATACTGAAAAAATACTTAAGAGGTCAAATAGGTAGGATGTGCTGAGGATTAGATTTATGTGGGTGATTCAGTGGAGGCATAATAGGTCTTTTCTAAGTTTCTGGCTTGTATATATTGTTGGATAATGATCCCACTCACTGGATGCCAGGTTTGGGGGAAAAGACTGCCAGTTTAATTTGGACATGATGAGTCTGAAATGACTTGAAAATATCTAAGGAGAGATGCCAAGAAGGCAAATGGAAATCCACATTTGGTGTTCAGAAGAGATGTCTGGATTGAAGTATAATTTGATCCTCTTGGTGGCATAGTGGTTAAGAGCTCAGCTGCTAACCAAAATGTCGGCAGTTCAAATCTGCTAGCCACTCCTTGGAAACCCTGTGGGGCAGTTCTGCTCTGTCCTATAAGTCGCTATGAATTGGAACCTATTCAATGGCACCTAATAACAACAACAACAAATGGTAGAGGGACTTAAGCCATGGGCAAATGGATAGGATTACATAGGATAAAGATCACAACTAGGAAGGGAGTATGCTGGCATAAAGCCCAGGACCAAGTACTGACTGCTATGGTGAGATATGTGGACTCTGGTTAATCTGTTATAGCATTAAGATTATCTCTAAGGAACAAATGTCCATAGATTGGACAGTTGCATGCCCAGCCAGCTCCACTAACTCAATTTTCAGAAGCAAATAAGGTCAATCACACTTCTTTCATAGCTTGGAGATGCTCATGCTATAATCATGACATTTTTTCTGCTTCTTCTGTATTGTTGTTATTTACTACCACTTTAGAGTATTAAGAAGAAATACAGCTTATTTTATAAGAGCAGACCACTTACTAAACACATTCCTTCATCCCAGAAATGTCATTTAGCAAAATAAGTAGAATAGGATGCAAGACACTTTGATGTAAAAACTTATAAAATAGTATATCAAAGCCATTAGGGAACTCTCTGAAGTGCTGTTCCAAGGTTGAAAATTGAATTTCAGAATAGATAACTGACTTTCTGTTTAACATCAGAAACTATTCTAATAAGTTGGTTCTAGAAAGTAATTAACTCTCTATTCAAGTCTTCCTCTGTTCATCTCACTGCCACCCTTTCAAAATTCAGGCTATAAAACAAGGTCATTGAAGGAGTGACCACGGGAGCCAAATGTGGAGATGACAGTTTCCTCCTGCCTGGGTCCTTGAACAACTGCACCCTTCACTGGCCCAACCAGGACCTTTAAAGTAGCAAGAAATAAATGCCCCTTAAACTGGGCCAGTGCAAGTTTGGGTTTACTTGTTACTGAAGCCTGATCCAACTTAAACCAACAGAGTGAGAGTTTCTGTTTGCATATCTTTTAGGTGCAAATTATATGATCACTGTGTGCCAAGAACAGAGATGACTAGTCAAGGTTGATTCAGTCTTGTTCCAAATGAAAGATTATTACAGAAACCAGAGGAACCAAGCAGTCATCTAGGTCAACCAGTGGGAGAGGTGCAATGAACTAATAGATTGGGGCAAGGTATATTTGTTTTGACATAAACAGAGGTAGCCTTGGAACATTTTGCCAAAAAAGGTTTCATGGATATTCTGATAATCCAAATAACAGGATAGCATTCATATCTATCTATCTATCTGTCTGTCTGTCTGTCTATCTATGTATCTACTTACCTACCTACTTACCTGTCGCTATATCTACAAATCTTTTACCTATCTGTTTCTTTATTGGTTGATTAATCAATGATACATTTAAAAAGCTAGGCTCTTTTCCCCAAGCTTCAGTTAGGTGAGGTTTTTGTATGATTACTCATAACAGACAAATGGCAAGTGATCAAGTGAAAACCAACCCCTTAATCCATAGTTGCAGACACTCATAGGCACTAGATAGTAACTATTTACCAGGTTATTTAACTATTTGTAAGTTTGATTAATATAGCACAATTTAAAACATTTTAAGAAGTGCAAACAAATGCAAAACTATACATAGTAACTCTGAAATAAGCTGGTGAAAAAATAAGAGAGATTAGAAGACGGAATGATTTGTATGAGACAAAAATGCAACTCTACAACAATGACAGAGCACAGCAAAGATAGAAAAGGGAAATAAAAATAGTAAAACTGTATACGGTGAAGATTACTATCAAACACTAAGTTGCAGGGGCAATAGCATAGTAAATAACATGAATGAAAACAAACAAACAAAAAAACTGACAAGACCTAGACATCATAATAGGAGCCCCTGGGTGGTAGGAATGGTTAACCACTCGATTACTGGCCCAGAGGCATCTCAGAAGACAGGCCTGGCGATCTGCTTCCGAAAGGTCACAGCCCTGAAAACCCTATGGAGCAGTTCTACTCTGCATTTGTGGGATCACCATGAGTAGGAATTGACTCAATGGCAACGAACAACAATAGCAGATGTTATAATATAAGGGAGAAAACTTAAATCCATAAGAAAATAAAATAAAATTTTCTTAGTAACTATTAAGATTTCCAGAGCCCTGGTGGCTTAATGGTTAACAGCTCAGCTGTTAACCAAAAGGTTGGCAGTTTGAATCCACCAGCCGCTCCTGGAAACGAGGATATTTGTTTTAAAGTATCTTTGGATTTTGAAAGTAAATGGAAGTTGCAAAATTAATTTTTACTTTGTCTTAATGGGAAATACGGATTTGAATGTTCCAAAGTCAGGAATTACTGCAATCTTGTTGTTGTTGTTAGGTGCCCTTGAGTCAGTTCCGGATTATAATGATCTTATGTACAGCAAAATGAAACACTGCCCGGTCCTGCCATCCTCTAATCGTTATGTGTGAGCCCGTTGTGTCAATCCATCTCGTCAACGGTCTTCCTCTTTTTCGCCAACCCTCTGGTTTCTTAATTAAGAGTCAACATTTATTAAGGGATTCATGTCAGGCAAGGTATTAAGGAATTTACATGCTTTGGAAGGTACTATTATTAACCCGATTTTTACTGGTGAAGAATGTGGAACATAGACATTTTTAACCTATTAGCCCAAGGTTACCCAGAGATGGAGCCTGTTTTCAAACTTAGCTTTTCAATGCTACAGCTCACATGCTTCTCATTGTGCTGGATATTGTGATGCTGGGAAGAGACAGAGACGAGAAGACTCACATTAGATCTATACAACACTCAACCACTTATATCGATGTAGGAAAATCTGTGGTTCCAATTCTATTATTTTTTTGTTTTTTAAATTCATATAGCAGGGAATTGAGAAGTACTAACTGAAATGCTAATGCAGTAATGTTCACATACTAGACGGACAGACTTTACCAAATATGCATGTTAGCTGTGCTTTGCCTCTAAAGATATGGAGCCACCACAAAATTAAAGCGGAAAGGTGTTTACTGGAGCCTCATTCAACCAGGTCTGCTTTCACCTGGTACCCAGCTGGAGCCCTGTTTCATATATTATCATATCTAATACTAATAAGAGGGGCCCTGGTGGTGCAGTGGTTAAGAGCTTGGCTGCTAACCAAAAGGTCAGCAGTTTAAATCCAACAGGCACTCCTTGGAAACCCTATGGGGCAGTTCTAATCTGTCCTATAGGGTCGCTATGGGTTGGAATCGACTTGTTGGCAATGGGTTTTTTAATACTAATAAAAATGATAACGGCCACAAAAACAACAAAAGAAATCCAAAGTAGAATTTTATTGGATTTATTTAGGGAGAAGAAGGATAGAATCAGCATCTCATAGCTCAGAGTGAAGTTCTCAACAATCCCTTAATATTTTCCACTATTTCTTTAATTTTTCTCCCTGAGGTCATGGTAAAATTATCCCTGGCTTTCTCTCAATATCTCTCTTTCATCTCTTTTCCAATCTCCTGTCACCTGCATTTTCTCTTCTTCTCAGAACTCTACATCTTCACCTCAGTGTTTCTCTACCCCTTTCTTATGCAGCACAATGTATCCCTCTCTGGTATCTACAGATTTGCATGTTCAGCCATAGTCTTCTCAACAAAAAGAACCTCAGGATGCGCTGTTTTAAGAAGGCTCAGGATGAAGGGCAGGTGAGGGGCTATCAATCTAGTAATTTGGCATATTTTTTCCAGTCACGCTATATCAGCATTGAGATAAGCAGAGAGGAAGTTTACTTCTGGGGCCCATATCTCTAAACTGCTCTTGAGTCTTTACCAGCAGGTTCACTATGAGGGACTTAGATCTCCCCTTCTTTCGCACATATTTGGAAACATTATAATACAAAGATACCACCCTTTATACTTGGAGAAATAGAGAATTCCTTCAGGTTGAGATGCTAAGATTCCTTCTACTTCTGGGGAACTGGATTCTTACTGATCTAGGCTAAGAAGTGGCAGCAGACTTTGTGAGTAGAGATCGGATAGCAAAGTGTATGATGACCACATTCATCTGTGCGTTCAGGTGAGACTTTTCTTGTTATTTTCTATATCCTGTGAGAGGCACTATTCTCCGGGAGAATAATGAAGACTATTCTCCGGCAAAGTGTCCTTACCACTTCTACTGTTGTAGTTTAACCTCTTAAAATATTTCCAAAGAGGCCTACAATTTTATCATGCACATTCATACATATGTGTTCTAAACAAGGTTGTTTATATTATGAAATGTGTCCTATTCACCACTGTCAGCATGAGATAAAGAGAGCCTCCGAGTTTGGGTTTGACCACCCCTCTGAAGGCAGAGTGCCTTTGAGCTTAGAGAAAGAGCGTGCCACTGCAGGATGTTGGACCTCCAACAGCAGGAGTCAAGTCAAAGTCTCAAAACTCTACATGTACCTGACAAGAACCTCCACTCTTCTCTCCCCCGACGCTCACAGCCTATTACTATTATCTGCCTTAAGATCATCAGGCCCAATCTTATGTTTTCTTCATTGTGGTGTAAACTGCCACAAGAAGGTGAAGATTTCCAAATCATGTCTCATCTCCCACACTAATTTCCAGATGGTGCTGTATATTGCCTTTTCTGGCCCCATCTTTCATACTTCCACAGTTTTGGGGAATCCTTTCATGCTGGATTATTTAGGGGTGATAGGACAGCATGTCACAAAAAAAAGGATAGATAATACCTATAAAGAGGGAGGAGGAAGGGAGAGAGGTGATGATGGAGCAAATGCGGAAAATGTTAACATGGAGGAGATGCAGTTCTTTATACTGTTCTTGCAACTTTTCTGTAGGATTGCCACTATTAAAAAAAAGTTTTTACCTCCTTACTATGATTTACGAGGCTATACACAACCTGGATCCTCATTACCTCATGACCTCATGCGCTAGACATTCTTTATACTTTTGATCTAGTCTCCACCCTGGTCCACCCTGCTCTGTGCCCAAGGAAGCTGAGCCACAACAACAGGTTTCTTTGCTGCAGGCTGACTGGTTGGGACAATGGGGAGCATTGTCAGGAGGTAGAAGAGTAGGATGAATGGAAGATGGGAGCATTTATTCCTCCAGCTCCCTCTTTGCCACGTCCACGTTGGCGGGAGTTGCGTTTCTATACCGAGACCTCCAGCCCTTGTCAGAGAGCTTTTCC
>NW_004444288.1:685073-687601 GCF_000243295.1 Trichechus manatus latirostris | reverse complement strand
ATATCGGGGAAGTTTTCTGTCAGTAGTTCTTCTATGATCCTCTCTGTGTTTTCTGTTTTCTCCCCCTGTTGTGGAACTCCGATCCTCGCAGATTTTTGCTTTTGATTGTATCCCACGTAATTCTCAGGGTTTCTTCATTTTTCTTTGTTCTTTTTTCTGATTTTTCCTCAGAGTTGTATCCAAGAGTTTGCCTTTAATTTCGCTGATCCTACCTTCCATCGTTTCAAACCTGCTCCTCAGCCCTTCTATGACACTGTCCATTTCTGAAGTCTTGTTGTTTATCTTTTGGATTTCTAATTGTTGTTTTTGTATGTTTTCTAGTTGTAAATTTATTTTAGCATTTTGTTCCTATATTATTTTCTTGAATTCTTCCATTTTTTTGTCTATATTTTCCATGAATTTGTCTATTTTTTCCTCATTTTTGTCTGTTTTTTCCTTAAACTCTTGGATAATTCTGAGTATTAAAGATTTGAATTCCCCATCAGTTAGGTCTAGTGCCCTTTCTTCTACTGGAAGGTCATCTGGTGTTTTATTTTGGATGCCTACTGGAACCATCCTGTACTGTTTTTGTAAACGTTTTGATATTGTCTGCTGTCTTCGGGTCATTCAGTGGTTATTTTCCTCGTTTATTGATTGTAGATTTGTTTGTTTTGTCCTGCTTTTTTGTTTTATTTGGTTACATCTCAGCAGGCAGGCTGTGCGTTCTTTGTTGTTTGCTCATCTGTGGGCATGACAGTTTTCACCTCTTCTCCAATGGGCAGTCATTCAGGTATGGTACAGCACGGCAGATCCACCTGAAGGGGAGTTTCTGGGATGGGTTGTTTGTGGCATGTACCAGGACTGACAGTGTGGACCAGTAATCAGTGCAGGGCAGGTTCCAGTAGGCCATGCCTGTGCTGCTTGGGAGTGTCATGTTCAGCTCACAGTGCAGGCAGGCAGGAAGGAGGTAGGAGATTGTGATGTGTGGAGCTAACATGGGTATGGGAAAGATGAGAGAGAGGAAAGAGGAACGGGAGCCAAAAAGATACACACAAACAAAAAAGAGTGCTAAGGGAGCTTGCCATTGGAGTGCAGAGATGAGAGACTGAGAAATGAGGAAAAACAAAACTGAAAAAAAAAAGAAAAAGGTTAAAAGAAAAAATGAATAAATTGAGAAACTGGAAATGAAGAAAGACAAAAAGGGAATAAGAGAGAGAAGAAAACAAAACAAAGAGACAAAAAAAAAAAAAAAAAAAAAAAAAAAAAAAAAAAACAAGAAAAAAGAAATGCCCCCAGGGGCATTACTGCACAGAGTAAGGGAGTAGCTTCCAAGCCACATGGAACTACCTGGCTAGAAGGGGCTCCCAAGCCAAGAAAAGAAAAAGAAAACAAACAAACAAATCAAAACAGAACAAATCAGAGCAAACAGACAAACAAAAAAGCCCTGGAGGTCCTACTAGTATGGCAGCATGGGCCTGGAAGTAGTTTCACAGTCAAGCAGTGTTTCGTAGCCTTTCAGGAAGATGCAAAAATGGCGCACGGAGCCAGGTATTTGAGAGAAAGGAGGGGGAGGTGGTGAGAGGTAAGGAAGAAATCTAAAGAAGTGGAAAAAAGCAACACCAGCAGCCAACAAAAGGCACTCAGGGAGCCGGCCAGTGTAGGCAGGTGGAATCCAAGTGACTCCGGGGTGCTTCCTGGCCAAGACACTGTGGCTGCAGGATGCAGAGGAGGCTAAGTGGAGGTGAAGAAGGGTTGCAGGTGGGAAAGCCTGTATCACTGGTTACTGGTTGTTCTGTCTCCTGCTGGAAGCTCCATGAAGCTGCTTTCTCGTACCCCCTGTTCACTGATCTCCAGTAGGAGTCCAAGATGGTGGATCCGTGCTGCAGTAGCTGATAGGAGGACCTCTGCATGTATCTCTCTGTGCTCTCTGTTCTCGGTCAGTTCCTTATTCTGTTCGGTGCTTGACTGAGTTGTTTATCTCTTCATTTGATGCATAGGGTTTCAGGATTGACGTGTGACTCTGTTTGACTTAGTTTTTCTGATCTTTGCTGTGGAGGGATGGCATAGTGCCTCTGACTATAGCGTCATGTTGCCCAGAAGTCTCAAGGATGTATATATTTATATATATATATTTATATATATATTTATATATATACACAAACACATATACAGGAGCCTGGTGGCACAGTTAGGAGTCCTCGGCTGCTAACCAAAAGGTCATCAGTTTGAACCCACCAGCCACTCCACAGGAGAAAGCTGTGACAGTCTGCTTACATAAAAGATTTATAGCCTTGGAAACCGTATGGGGCAATTCTACCCTGTCCTATAGGGTTGCTACAAGTCAGATAACAAACCTACTCATCAAAATAAAGAAGAAAAACATAAAGTCTCAGTAAAAACAAAACCTACAAAAACAGAAGAAATGAAAAAAAAATCCACAAACAAAAGGAACTCAGCACAGGAGAGTAAGAGGAACAAAGAAAACGTCAGCACCACAAAAAAAAGTCTACAAAATGCAATCTCACTCCTAGGAATATATCCTAGAGAAA
>NW_004444288.1:682338-683544 GCF_000243295.1 Trichechus manatus latirostris | reverse complement strand
CAATATGTGTACTGACTGTTTAATGAGAAACTATTTGCTCTGTAAACCTTCATCTAAAGTACAATGAAAAAAATAGATTTGAAAAAAACATATATATAGATCCTTTAAATTATACTATATAGTATGACAGGAATTTCTGTCTCTTTTTTACACTGTTATATCCCCCGTGCTGGAGCCCTGGTGGCACTGTGGTTAAGAGCTACGGTTGCTAACCGAAAGGTCGGTCAGCAGTTTGAATCCACCAGCTGCTGCTTGGAAACCCTATGGAGCAGTTCTGCTCTGTCCTATAGGGTCACTATGAGTCGGAATCAACTCAGCAGCAACAGGTTTGGTTTTTTGGATATTCCCAGTGCTAAGAACAGGGCCGTCATCAGAGGTCGGAGTTCATTAAATATTTGCTGCTGAATAAATTGTATCTAAGTGCCTAGCACATAGGTGATCAATGGAGTTTTCAACTAATGACTGACCATGATTGACCGAAAGAATGAATTAGCGTTAATCCACGGAATCCCAGAATTTACGAGCAAGAGTAATCATTTACATAAACCCTCTAATTTCATAGATAAGGAGATTTGAGGCCCTGATGTTAGTGACTTACAGTGAAACCTAATGGCTCTCAAATCACAAGTGAGAGGCAAGGTCAGGAAGATAATCTACCTCCCTGACCTCTGAGTCCTGTGCCCTGCAACTTTTGTAGATTAGTTTTAGAAAAAAGAAAAGAAAGAAATACATTGTAGCATTCTAACTTTTTACATTATATACAGACATTGACTGCAATATCGGAATAAACTACCCTGAATCTTAGATTACTCTCCCAGACGTTTTCAGGGCTTAGGCATAGATGGCTTCTGACTTCAGGTTGGTTTACTGACAAAGCCCCTGCAACTTGTCTCTCAGCTGTCTGGTATTACTTGTCACAGTCTGAGTCAAGAGTGATCTTTTTTTTTTTTGGTTTTAACGAAGAGAAGTTTATTTCCTCACAGTCAAAGTACGCTAAAAGTTCAAATTCAGGGTATCAGCTCCAGGGGAAGGCTTTTTCTGTCTGTCGGCCTTCTCATCAGTGTTCCCCCGGACTAGGAGCTTCTCGGCGCAGGGACCCCTGTCCAAAGGACGCGCTCTGCTCCTGGCACTGCTTTCTTGATGGTATGAGGTCCCCCTGTCTCACTGCTCACTTCTGTCTTGTATCTCAAGAGATTGCCTCAGGAT
>NW_004444288.1:607899-681596 GCF_000243295.1 Trichechus manatus latirostris | reverse complement strand
CCCCTAGTCCATTGGAGTGACAGCTCCACCCTTAGAGACACCAGAGGCTATGGCTCCACCCTTTGAAACCCCTGAGGTCACGGCCATACCTTTTGAGACTGAAGCAGCTCGGCTTCTTGTGTCCCTTGTCTCTTCAGCTTCTGCTTCCTATGGCCTCTCGGCCCTCGGGCCTCACGCCCGCATCTGCCCTGCTGGCGCAAGTGTTCCAAAGCTCTGTAGCTCCACCGGTATAAGTGCCCGGAGGCACCCCACTCCGCCAGAAAGCCTTGTGCACACGGACACTCAGCTCTCCCCGCTCCATGCGTCGGCAAGCCTAGATCCACCGATAAGTGCCCAGAGGCACCCCACTCTGCTAGGAAGCCTCCTGCGCACAGACACTCAGCTCTCTCGCTCCGTGGGTCAGCTCCAGCGCCATCTCGCAGGGGTCTCCTGGTTCTGCTGCTATTGGTTCTCTGCCGCTGCCGCTTCCCTGCTGCTGTAGGTTCTCTGCTGCTGCTGGTCCTCTGTCACTGCCGCACGTCTATCCATTCACAGTTTTAAAACCGCTTCCACATTTTAGGTATCTGTTAGAGCAGCACCCCACTCTCTCGGTATCAAATTCTGTCTTAGTCATCTAGTGCTGCTGTAACAGAAATACCACAAGTGGATGGTTTTAACAAAGAGAAGTTTATTTCCTCACAGTCAAAGTATGCTAAAAGTCCAAATTCAGGGTATCAGCTACAGGAGAAGGCTTTTTCTCTCTGTCGGCCTTCTCATCAGTGTTCCCCCGGACTAGGAGCTTCTTGGTGCAGGGACCCCAGTCCAAAGGACACGCTCTGCTCCTGGCACTGCTTTCTTGATAGTATGAGGTCTCCACAGGTGATCTTTTTAATTCCACTAAGCTGCTGGAGTTAGTAAAGGTTTTTTTTTGCCTTTCTAGCACTCCTGTTTATGTAGAAAAGTTTTTTCTGTATTCTTTTGCACTAAGTCCTCTTGTTTCCTAATTATCCACAGGATGAAAACTAGAAGAAAAAGCATTTTGTACCCAGCCCTGAACGGAACAGGGGAAAATAGTTTCCAAACTATTTCTATTTTTAAAATAGCTTCAATAAGTAGAAAAACCTCTTTAACTCCAGTCTTCCTGCATTATTTGCCATTTAAAAGTGACTCAGAAACAATCCTCGTTTTTGTAACAGGCAAAGGAGAAATTCTGGGTTTTTGTTGTTGATGATGGTGGTGGTGATTGATTATTTGTTGGGTTTTAATCATCGTACACGTTATAGCAGATTAGAGTTTTTTTTTTTGCCTTTTCAACGTTCTTTTTTTTTTTTACCTTTTTTTTTTTGTACTTCAGGTGAAGGCTTACAGAACAAATAGTTTCTCATGAAACACTAGTACACATATGGTTTTATGACATTGGTTAACAACCTCACAACATATCAACCCTCTAACTTTTCAACCTTTTTTTTTTTCGTGAAAATACACATAGCCAAAGATACACCATTTCAAAAATTTGTACATGCACAGTTCAGTGACATTGACTATGCTCTTCCAATTGTGCTGCTTTTCTCACTTAAGATGAAGGCTTACAGAACAAAATAGTTTCTCATTTAACAGTTACTACACGTTGCCCTATGACAATGGTTAACAATCTCACATCAACAATATCCTTACTCAACCTTGGGTTCCCTATCACCAGCTTCCTTGTCCCCTTCTGCCTTCTGGCCCTTGTCACTGGACTACTGTACCTCGTTAGTCTCATTTGTTTTTACAGGGCTGTCCACTCCCAGGCTGAACGGTGAACCTCGGAGATAACTTCACCACTGAGCTAAAGGGTGTCTGGGGGCCATACTCTCAGGGTTTCTCCAGTCTCCTTTAGGCCAGTAAATCTGGTCTTTTTTTGTGAGTTAGAATTATGTTCTACATCCTTCTCCAGCTCTGCCCAGAACCCTGTTGTGATCCTGGTCAGAGGAGTCAGTGGTGGTAGCCGGGCACCATCTAGCTATACTGGACTCAGTCTGGTGGAGGCCTTGGTAGCTGTGGACCATTAGTCCTTTGGACTAATCTTTTCCTTGTATCCTGTTCTCTTCATTCTCCCTTGCTCCTGAAGGGATGAGACCAGTGGAGTATCTTAGATGGCCGCTCACAGGCTTTTAAGACCCCAGACACTACTCACCAAGGTAGAATGTAGAACATTGTCTTTATAAACTGTATTATGTCAATTGAGCTAGATGTTCCCTGAGACCATGGTCCCCAGAGCCCTCCGCCCAGCAATTCAGTAGCTCAGGGAGTTTGGTTGTGTCTATGGGGCTTCCATGACCTTTCCTTGTACAAGTTGTGCTAGTTTCCCCTGTATTGTGTACTCTCTCATCCTTCACCCAAGATACCACTTATCTATTGCCTATTTAGTATTTCTCCCCCACCCGTGCCATGCCTGGTAACCAACAAAGATTGTTACATTTTGTGTGTGAACTTTTTCATGGGTTTTTACAATAGAGGTCTCATAGAATATTTCTCTTTTTGTGATTGACTTATTTCACTCAGCATAATGTCCTCCAGTTTCATCCATGTTATGAGATGGTTCCCAGATTCATTGTTGTTCTTTCTCGTTGGATAGTACTCCATTGTGTGTATGTACCATAGTTTGTTTATCCATTCATCTGTTGATGGGCATCTAGGTTGTTTCCATCTTTTTTCTATTGTGAACAATGCTGCCATGAACATAGGTGTGCATATGTCTATTCGAGCGACTCTTATTTCTCTAGGATATATTCCTAGGAGTGGGATTGCTGGATCGAATGGTAGTAGAGAATTTTTTTTTAAAACTTAGCAGAACTAATAGTTTTGTCTGAGAGAGGCATAATAATAATTTAGTAACTTCAGATGAAGAAACTGAAGTAAAATGGTTTGCCTAAGGTCACCTAGAAAATGGGAGAATTGGAGTTTTAATCCAGATCAGTGTGATTCCAATATTCAAGTACTTTTGATTATTTTATGTCCATAAAAAGGAGTTATTTCCCTTGAAGAATAATACAAGTAGTTCCTGAACTAATATATCCTTAAAGAACTTTTGCATATTTTTAAAAATTTAAATTGGATCCCAGAAGCACAGATTTTCAGAACTGAAAGTCTCTGGGGTCATTTAATCCAATCCCCTTCCAGCAGCTTGAATCTCCTTTATCGTATCTGGGCAACTGGTCACCCAATCTCTTACTGAACAACTCAAGTGAAAGGGAACTCAATCATTATATCCAAAGTAGGTTTCAAAATAACTCTCATTATTAAGATAGTCATTTATTTTGAAATAAACTCTGTGTCTCTATGGCTTTTGACCTGTGATATTTAGAACCAAACACGTCATCATTTATCAAAAAACATGTTGCAATTCTTTCATCCATCAACCTCCTTTTTAGAGTTGTAGGGTCAGAATAGAATACAATATCATAAAATTCCACTCTAACACATTCTGGGATGGTACGAAAATTCAAATATTTAAAAGGTAGGTCTATGATATTCTCAGGTTAATATAATAGCCATGGTGAACCTGGAGTCCAAAGGTTTGTTTTGTGATCCAAATCCACCCTGATCCCCGCTGTGCTTTGTCGCCACCTGGTGGCAGAAGCTATATGACAGACACTGTGCGCTAGGCATTAAGTTGGTTAGAAAAAAATCCACTACCATCCCGTCGACGCTGACTCATAGTGACCCCATAGGGGTTCCAAGGTTGTAAATCTCTAGGAGGCAGATTGCCACATCTTCCTCCCGCGGAGCCGCTGGTGGTTTTGAATCGGCAACCTTTTGGTTAGCAGTCGATTGACCAGTGCTTGATTAGAGTCTAGTGAAAAGGCAGACTTAAACAATGACGCAAATAAGTATATTACAACAAATTGTCAAAATTTCCAATAATAAGAGCAGAGATAAAGTCAGAATAGAACAAAACTATTTAATTGAGAATGAAAAGTGAGCGAAAGCCTGAGGAAGTAACATTTAGGACCTTAAAGACTACAGGAGTTAGTCCTATACCCGTTTGAAAAGGGAAACAGCAAGCTCAAAGATCCTCAGCAATATAGAAACAGCATATTCAACAAACTGTAAGAGCTCAATGAGGCTGGCGAGTAGTTAATAGGAAGAAAATGAGACTGGGGAAGTAGCCAGAAACCTGAATTTGAAGGACCATCAAGAGATTTGCGATTCTCAAAGTGCAATGGGAAGCGTTAAGGCAGGGACTGATATTATTGGAGGCAGAGCAAAAGTAAAAGCAAGGAAATTAGTTAAGTGAATATTGCAGTGGCTCATGTAAATAGTGCCAGTTGCTTAAACTAGAGTAGCAATACACATGCCGTTGTTGTTAGGTGCTGCCAAATCGGTTCCAGTTCATAGTGAACCTATGTACAACAGAATGAACACTGCCCGGTCTTGCGCCACCCTCACAATCGTTGTTATGCTCGAGCCCATTGTTGCAGCCACTGTGTTGCAATAGACGTGGTGACTGATTTTTTTGGGAATTTGCTTTCTCTTGATTTTGTTTTCTTTCTTTTCTTTACTTGTTATGTGGTTTATGAATATGCCCTGAATTTTCGAATGGAGAAAATGAGGTAATCGGAGGTACTATTGGTTGAACTAAAAACAAAGGTTTTTTTTAAAATTTTTTTTAGATAGTTTGCCAGAGATAGCTGTCTGAGTTGCATTGCATCGTATCCCTTAGAAATCCTGGCATTCTTTGTGTCACCATAGAAAATGAGAGGAAACGCTGCCAGGCTGTTGACATAAAAATCGTCATCATGCCTTCATGCAGATACTGAAGAGAATGGAAAATGTGGACTGTGAAAGAAACATCCCTTCCTTCCCTATTCCATCAGGGAGTTTATGCAACTTCTTCTCAGATGTAAGAAAGAAAAGTGTGCACATAGGCAGTATAATTTAACGGTTAAGAATACAGGCTCTCACACAAAACTGCTTGATGGCAATCCGAGTGCTATTACTTGGGCAAGTTACATAACCTCTTTGTGCCTCAGTTCTTTTACATCTGTAAAATGAAGATAAAAACAGAACATATTTCATAGAGTTGTTGGGATGATTAAATGACTTAATATATACAAAGTGTTTAGAATAGTGACTGGCATATAGGTAATGTTAAAAAAATTAGCTATTATGTGAGAAAGATCAGTATGTAGTTTATTAAATACTTTGGACATAATAAAATTGTCACTAATAAGAAGGTAATAGATTTATTAGAGTGTTTCCATTTTCTATCTGCTGGGAATGAGTCATGTACTAGAAATACTTTTTCACCAACTCAAATACCCAAACAATCCAAGCTCAGCAAAAGTATAAAATGAGGAAGAAGGAAAATGAAAAGAACTTCTAGAGTTTCCACTTATATCCCTTCTTCTATGAAGAATTTTGAAGGAGAGTCTTTTCTCTTAGTGGATGCTTTCTATTTCTCCAAAGACGGAAATCTGTTGGAAAAATCTCTACCCTTAAGAACATTTTGATGCCTCTAATCAGTGTACTGTAAATATGGACGAAAACAAGGAAAAAAAGACAACGTTCTCAAGACAGATAATGGATTTTGCAGTGACTAACTTAATATAAATAAATACAAACGCTTCACTACATTTTCTCTTAAAGAATTTTATACATAATGTTAAAAAAATAGTTTTGTCTGGATAACTGAGTTGGATTATAAACAGCAGTCTGCAAGAGTAATATTTCCCAAGATGGCTTTCTGATTTTTTTTTTTTTTAAACCAACAGACCGCTTTGGCAATAGCCAAAACATTCAAGAATAACTGTTAATGACATAGCCAGATGTCTCTTAGAGAATCAACTGTCTGGCCAAACCACCAAACCCTACAGAAAGGAAGAATGAGCTCAGCAGGTAGAAAAAAAAATTTCATCATGCAAGATGTATGCTAGGATATTATTGTGACTACTCAATTAATAGCGTAATCTTTATTTCCTATGGTTTAAAAAAAAAGACTACTTTTTAAAAAATTTTTGGTTTACAGAGAGATTGCATAGAAAGTAGAGTTCTCATATGTCCCCTCTCCTCCGTGCACACAGTTTCTCCTATTATTAACATCTTGAATTACTTGGTGCATTTGTTACAATAGATGAACTAGTGTTGATATAGTATTAACTGAAGTCCATAGTTTATGTTAGGACTCAATCTTTGTATTGTATGTCTTAGTTATATAGTGCTGCTATAACAGAAATACCACAAGTGGATGGCTTTAACAAACAGAAGTTTATTTCCTCATAGTAAAGTAGGCTAAAAGTCCAAATTTAGGGGTCAACTCCACCGGAAGTCTTTCTCTCTCTGTCAGCCTTCTCATCGATGTTCCCCCGGACTAGGAGCTTCTCAGCACAGGGATCCCGGGTCCAAAGGATGCCTCTGCTTCCGGCACTGCTTTCTTGGAGGTATGAGCTCCCCCTGTTTCTCTGCTGCTTGTCTCTTTTATATCCCAAGAGATTGCCTCAAGACACAATCCATTCTTGTAGATTTGAGTCCTGCCTCACTAACACAACTGCCGCCCATCCTCCCTCATTAACATCATAGAGGCAGGATTTACAACACATAGGAAAATCACATAATACCAGGAATCATGGCCCAGCCAAAGTGATACACACATTTTTGGGGGGAACAATTCAATCCATCACAGTATAGTTCTACAGATTTTGACAAACTCATGTCTTGTGTCCACCATTACAGTATCATATAGATAATTTTACCACCCTAAGAATGCCCTGTGCTTCACCTACTCATTAATACCCCTCTGCACTGGCAACTATTGATCTTCCTACTATCTCTATTGTTTGCCTTTTCCAGAATGCCACATATTTGGCATTATATAGTAGGTAACCTTTTTGGACTCACTTTTTTAACTTGGCACTACGCTTTTAAGGTTCCTCTTTTTGCAACTTGATGGCTTACTGGCTTCTCTTTATCTCGGAATAATATATAATTGTATGGATGCATCACCATTTGTTTATCCATTCACCTATTGAAGGACATCTTGGTTGTTTCCAAGTTTTAGCAATTATGAATAAGGCTGCTATAAACAGTGATGTGCAGGTTTTTGTATAGACATAAGTTTTCAATTTATTTGGGTAAATATCAAGAAGCATGATTGCTGGATCTATGGTAAGACTCATAGGGTCACTATGAGTCAAAATCGATTCGACTGCAAAGGGTTTGTTTTTGTTTTTTAATGGTAAGACTATGTTTAGTTTTGTAGGAAACTGACAAACTATCCTCCAAACTGGCTGTACCATTTTGCATTCCCACCAGCAAATGAACAAGACTTTTTGTTGTTCCACATATTTGCCAGTATTTAGTGTTGTCAGTGTTTTAGATTTTAGCCATTCTAACACTTCAGTGGTATCTCATTGCTGTTTTGATTTGCAATTCCCTAATGGTATGATGTTGAGCATCTTTTCATACGCTTATGTGCCATCTGTAAATCTTGTCTGGTGAGGTGTCTATTCATATCTTTTGTCCATTTTTTAGTTGGGTTGTTTGTGTTCTTACTGTTGAGTTTTAAGAGTTCTTTGTATATTTGGGTATAATTATTAGATTTGTGTTTTGCAAATATTTTTGCCCAGTCTGTTGCTTGTCTTTTCATTCCCTTGACAGTGTCTTTCACAGATCAGAAGTTTTTAATTTTAATGCAGTCCAGCTTATCAATTTTTTCCATCATGGATCATGGTTTTAGTATTATATAATAAAACTCATCACCAAACCCAAGGGCACCGAGATTTTTCTCCTGTCTTATCTTCCAGAAGTTTTATAGTTTTGTATTTTACATTTAGGTCTATGATCTATTTTGAGTTAATTTTTATGTAATAAGTGTAAAGTCTTTGTCTAGGTTTATTTAATTTTTTGCATATGGATGTCCAGTTATTCCAGCACAATTTGTTGAGAAACTATTACTGTCGGCCCTCTGTGTCCACAGGTTCCACATCCATGGATTCAATCAACCACGGATCAAGAATATTTGGAAAAAAATGTTACTTTGTTGCTGACATGTACTATGTAGTTAGGCCTACGATGGTTGCATCTGCACTGAACATGTACAGATTTTTTTTCTTGTCATTATTTCCTAAACAATACAGTATAACAACTATTTATATAGCATTTACATTGTATTAGGTATTATAAGAAATCTAGAGATGATTTAAGGTATACAGAGGATGTGTGCAAGTTATACGCAAATACTACACCATTTTACATAAGTGACTTGCGCATCCTCAGATTTTGGTATCCGCGGGGGTCCTGGAACCAATTATCCATGGATACCAAAGGACAACTGTATTTTTCTATTGGATTGCATTTGCTCCGTTATCAAAGATCAGTTGACTATATTTGTGTGAGTCTATTTCTGGGCTCTCTATTCTGTTCCATTGATCTATTTGCCTATTCTTGGCCAATATCACAATGTCTTAATTACTGTAGCTTTATAGTAAGTCTTGAAGTCAGGTAGTGTCAGTTTTAATTTCTGTTCTTCAGTATTTTGTTGGTTATTCTGGGTCTTTTCCTCTCAGAATCAGTTTATCTATAGCCACAAAATAATAAATTGCTAAGATTTTGATTGGGATTGCATTAAATCTCTACATCAAATTAGAAAGAATTGACATCTTAACAATATTGAAACTTCCTATCCACAAATATGTAATATCTATTTATTTAGGTATTTTTAAATTTTTGTCATCAGAGTTTTATTGATCTTTTCAATAAATCAGCTTTTGATTTCATTAATTTTCTCTTAATTTCCTATTTTCAATTTTAGTGACCTCTGCTCAAATTTTTAGTTCTTTTTTCTGATTACTTTGCTCTTCTTTTTCTATTTCCTAAGGGAGAAGCTTATTTATTTTAGGTCTTCCTTCTTTTCTAATATATATATATGTATTTTCTCTCTTTTCTGTCTTATATCTCAAAAGAGATTGACTTAAGACACAACATAATCTTGTAGATTGAGTTCTGCTTCATTAACATAACTGCCTGTAATCTTGCCTCATTAACATCATAGAGGTGGGATTTACAAAACATAGGTAATCATATCAGATGACAAAATGGTAGACAATCACACAATACTGGGAATCACGGCCTAGCCAAGTTGACACATATTCTTGGGGGACACAGTTCTATCCATGACGTTCCACCCTTTGGCCCCCCAAAATTCATGTTCTTGCCACATGTAAAACATATTCATCCCATCATACCATAGCAAAAATCTTAAATCAATTTGAAGTCCAAAATCCAAAAATTCCTCTTCATCCATGACATCAAGACTATAAGTTATCTGCTTCCAAAGGACAATGGTGGAACATGCACAAGCTAGACATTTCTATTACAAATGGGAGAAATTGGAGGGAAAGAAGGGATAACAGGCACCAAGCAAGTCAGCAGAACATATTACATTAGCCCTAAAGGCTTGAAAGTAATCCTCTGTTCTCTGAGACCATTGACACAATGGCTGATAATTCCCTCCAGACTCTGGGTGTTAGCCACATTCTCTGGATTCTGAGTGGAGGCCCCTTGGCCCTGGGCTTCAGGTCTGCCTTCTAGACCCATGTGGACAACTCTGCTCTTTTGGCTTTAGGCAGCTCCATTGTCCTAGTCCATCTGAGTGGCGGCTCCACCCTTTGAGATCCCAGAGGTCATGGCCCTACTCTCTGAGACTGAGGCAGCTCTGCTTCCTGTGTTCCTTGTCTCTTCAGCTTCTGCTTCCTGGTTCCTTGGCCTCTTAGCCACTTGGGCCTCGCTGCCAGCATCTGCCCTGCTGGGGCAAGTGTTCCAAAGCTCTTTAGCTCTACCAATAAATGCCTAGAGGCATCCCACTCTGCTAATAAACCTCTGCTGGAAGGCATTCAGCTCTCTTGCTGTGTGGGTCAGCAAGCCTAGCTCCACCAGTAAGTGTCTAGAGGCACCCCACTCCACCAGCAAACCTCCTGCACAAAGGTACTCAGCTCTCTTGTTCCATGGGTCGGCTCCAGTGTTGTCTCATGCTGGTCTCCTCATTCTGCTGCTGCCGTTTCTTTGCTGCTGCTTCTTGCCATCTGCACCATCTCCAGTGTAACAGCTTTCCTCACTTCCTTCTGAGTCCTCACCAGAATTGTCTTTGATGTCGATAATTCCAATAGTCTCTTCAAGGCAATCTATGCTTTTACTATTAGGCACTTAAAATATTTTCCAGCTTCTATTCATTCACAGTTTCAAACCAGCATCTGCAATTTTAGGTATCTGCTAGAGTAGCACCCCACTCTCTTGGACCAAATTCTGTCTTAGTTATCTAGTACTGCTATAACACAAACACCACAAGTAGATAGCTTTAACAAACAGAATTTTTTTCTCTCACAGTTTAGGAGGCTAGAAGTTGGAACTCAGGGTGCCAGCTCCAGGGGAAGGCTTTCTTTCTGTCTGCTCCAGGGGAAGGTCCTTGTCATCTATCTTCCCCTGGGCTTGGAGCTTCTCAGCACAGGGACCCCAGGTCCAAAGGATGTGCTCTGCTCCCAGTGCTGCTTTCTTGGTGGTATGAGGTCCCCCTATCTCTTGTCACTTCTCTCTTTTATTTCTCAAAAGACACAACCTAATCTTATAGATTGAGTCCTGCCTCATTAACATAACTGCCTCTAATCCTGCCTCATTAACACTGATAGAGGTAGGATTTACAACACATAGGAAAATCACATCAGATGACAAAATGGTGGACAATCACAGAATACTGGGAATCACAGCCTAGCCAAGTTGGCACATATTTTGGGGGGACACAATTCCATCCATGACAATGGTGCTGCTCATTTCAACTATATCCTTACTGCTGAATCTGTCAATTACTGATAGAGAGGTGTTGAAGTCTCCAACTATAAAGGGGATTTGTCAATTTCTCCTTGCAGTTTTACCAGTTTTTGCCTCACATATTTGACATTTTGTTGTTAGAAACATAGATATTAAGGATTATTCTGTCTTTTTGACAAATTAACTCCTTCATCATTATGTAATGCCCCTCTTTATCTCTGATAATTTCCCTTGCTCTAAAGTCTACTTTGTCTGAAATTTATATAGCTGCTTCAGCTTTCTTTTGATTAGTGTCAGCATGGTCTATATTTCTCCATTCCTTTACTTTTAATCTGTGTCTTTAAAGTGTGTTTTTTGTAGACATATAGTTGTGTCTTGTTTTTTTATCTACTCTGACAATCTCTATCTTTTAACTGGTATATTTACACCATTCAATTTAAAGTGATTATTGGTAGAGCTAGATTAATATCTACCACATTTGTAATTGTTTTCTGTTAATTGCCATTTTAATTAATTTATTTTTTGTCTTCCACTCTTTTATTGCCTTCTCTTGTTTTAATTATATGATTTCATTTTCTCTTCTCTCAGCATATCAATTATACTTCTTTTAAAAAAATTTTATTGGTTGCCCTAGAGTTTGTGATATACAAACTCTAAGTCCACTTTCAAATAACAGTATAATGCTTCACAAGTAGTGCATATACCTTATAATAGCATACTCCAAATTCCTCCTTCCTGTTCCTTATACCATTGTTGTCATTGCTTTTATTTATCCATAAGCTATAATCACTGAACACATTGTTGCTATTATTTTGAACAAACTGTTATCTCTTAGAACAATTAAAAATAAGAAATATTAAATATTTTATTTTACCTTTATTTATTCCCTAATGTACTTCCTTTCTCTATGTAGATCTGAGTTTCTGATCTATTTCATTTTCCTTCTCTCTAAAGAAATTCTTCTAACATTCCTTGCAAAGCAGGTCTACTAGTGAAAAATTCCCTCAAGTTTTGTTTGTCTGAGAAAGTATTTATTTCTTCTTCACTTCTGAAGGATAGTTTCACTGGATAAAAAATTCTAGGTTGGTGTTTTTTTTTTTTTTTTTTTCCTTTCCACACTTTAAATGTTTCACTCTAGTCTCTTCTTATTTGCACGTCTTCTGAAGAAAAGGCTTATGCAGTCATTATCCCTGTTCTTCTGTAGGTAAGGTGTTTTTTTCCTCTGGGTTCTTTAAAAACTTTGTCTCTGGTTTTCTGTAGTTTAAATATATGTCTACATGTACATTGAAGATATTTACCCTGCTTGGTGTTCTCTGAGCTTCCTGGATCTATAGTTTGGTATCTGTCAACAATTTTGGAAAATTCTCAGCCATTATTTTTCAAATATTTTTTCTCTGTCGTATTTCCATGATGTGTATGTTACACCTTTTGTAATTGTGCCATGGTTCTTGGATATTCTATTCTGTTTTTCTTTTTCCAGTTTGGAAAGTTTCTATTGACATATCTTCAAGCTCAATGATTCTTTCCTCACCATGCCCAGTCTGCTGATGAGCCCATCAAAGACATTCTTCATTTCTGTTACAGACATTTTACAGTTCTGTTACATTTTGATTTCTAGCATTTTCTTTTGATTCTTTCTTAGAGTTTCCTTTTCTTTGCTTACATTACTCATCTGTTCATGCATGTTGTCCACCTTTTCCATTAGAGCCCATAACATAACAGCATATTAATCATAGTTATTTTAAAGTCACAGTCTGATAATTCCGAAGTCTCTGCCATATCTGGGTCTGGTTCTGATGATTGCATTTGCTTAGTCACTTCAGACTGGGTTTTTTGCCATTTGCATTGTACTACTTTGTTGAAAATAGGACATGATGAAATGGGCAAAGGGGACTGAGATAAAGAAAAGTATGAGGTTTTATGTTTATTTGGCCAGAAGTTAGGCTGTTTTACTATTTGCTGTAGCTGTTGGTGTCAGAGGCTAGAATTTCATCTGGTGTCTGTGTTTTTGTCTCCCCTATTGTCTTTGGGTTTGCCTAGAGACTCCTCCTTAAACAGTGCCTAAGCCTTGCAGTTCTTTCAGCTATGATTCTCTATTATTTACAGGAATCCTACTGTTGTGATGGTAAGGAATGGGAAGAGAGGAAACAGTCTGTAGTCTTATGATTAGGTCTCAGTCTTTTAGTGAGCCTATGCCCTGGGCTGTGACCTTCACAAGTGCTTCTCAGCTTTTTTTTTTTTTTCTCCACCCCCATTAGGTGAGACAGGAAGGCTAGAGTTGTTTATTTCCCTTCCCCCGAGACTGGTTGTTGTTAGGTGCCATCAAGTTGGTTCCGACTCATAGCGACCCTATGTACAACAGAACGAAACACTGCCCAGTCCTCCGCCATCTTCACAATTGCTGCTATATTTGAGTCCATTGTTGAGCCAGGCTGGTTAAGCTCTGGTAAAATAGTTTCTCTTGAGGACAAACCTTTGTTAAGGAGGAGAGATGTTTTGGGTCTATTTAAAAACGATTACCTTTCCCTTCCTCCTGCCCAAAGCAGAGGGGATTTTTCTCTGATCGCTGCCCTGAGAACTGGGTGGGGCTCCCCGAGGTAGTACTCACAATAGTGCAGCGGCCTCCCTAAGACTGTCCCCCCATGAGCTTTCAACTCTCAAGTTTTTAACTCTCACAATGAGCTTTCTGCAATTGATCAATTTTAGTTTAAATTTTCCTACCAGTACTGTTTCCAGCTACAGACTTCTGCTTCTAGACTTCTGCTCCCAGTAAGCTATGATTCTTGGTATCTGCTCTCGGCAGCAGCTTGCCCTGTGACTTCAATTCTCTAATAGATCTAAGAAGAGTTGTTGATTTTCAGTTTGTTCATCTTTTTTCTTGTGTTGAGGATGGGAGTGATGATTTCCAAGCTCTTTACATGTTGGACCTGAAACCAGATGTCCTCCTACTGGGTTTTAAAACTCTCTTATTGAGCCAACTTCTCTCAGTGCTTGGGCAAGGTACCAAATGCACCTTTACTAAGTCATATTCTGAAGTATTCATATGTGTTTCAGCAGTGCTTGACTCATTCCCAGGGTACTCAGTGGGAAAATCTGGCTTATTATTACAGAAAAGTTCAATTCATTAGTTATTCATATGTATTGTTATCTAGTGCGCCATTATGTTATGGTTTGTTTTTTAACAATTGATTTTCAAAACAAGTTACTATTTGAAGATGTTTCGTTAAAGAAAAACAAGTTTATCCTTATACTAGCAGGGAGCACTTCTCCCTTACTTCTCTCCACCTCCTCATGCTTAGATGCGTGGGTTCTCCACTAGAGGAGGCCTCTTTCTGCCTAGCTATCTCTCTGTCTTCCCAGAGGAAGAGGATTTATCTGATTGGAAAGTCTGGGATAAGGAACTGAGCTCATTCAGTTTAATCTCTCTCTCTCTCCCATCTGCTTGCTTACAGAGAAGATACATTTACAGCTTTCCCTTGTCCCACAAAAGATTTCCTGGCTGTGGATATTTTGCAATCTCATCTGCTTTCTCTCATGCAGTAACCTTGTCATATTAACCTTTGTCTCAGGGAATGGCTGAAGAGGAGAGGGGAAGGAAGGTTCTAGCAGTTTATTTTCTTGTTATTATTGTGTGCTGTGCAGTCCATTCTGACTTATAACCCTACAGGACAGAGTAGAACTGCCCTGATTTAGGCTGAAATCTTTATGGGTACAGATTGCCAGGTTTTTTTCTACCACAGAATGGCTGGTAGGTTTGAACCACTGACCTTTCGGTTAGCAGCTGAGCACTTAACCACTGTGCCACCAGAGCTCCCTTTTCTAGAGGGGAGTAAATTCAATTCAGGGGCACATAAGGAATTTTTGATATTATTTGATATTAATTAGCTTATTTAAATCTCACAACACTACGATGTAGGTGGATTGTAGCAGACACTGTAGGGCTCCAACCATATGCCTTCAGGACTTTACCATTGTTAGGCTGTTGTTGTTGTGTGCCATGGAGTCAATTTCGACTCATAGTAACCCTATAGGACAGAGTAGAACTGCCCTGCCCCATAGAGTTTCCAAGGAGCGACTGGAGGATTCAAACTGCTGCCCTTATGGTTAGTAGCCTGAGCTCTTAACCACTTTGCCACCATTGTTTTATATATATGTATATATATAAAACAATTTCCCATTCCAGGGAAATAACATGCTTCCAGGTATTCAGTCTTCCTTTATGTTCCTCAATAAATTAGATAGTAATAAATTTACAAGTGTATACTTTACCATTTTTATATATATTATTCTAATTTCTAATTCTTTACTTTTTGTCTTTTTGATCTGCAAATTTATAAGAGGTATTTTAAAATCTGTTCTTAAGATTGTGAATTTCTTCCAAAGCATTAAAATATCACAAAGCATCTTTTCTGAACATAAAATCATAAAAGTGGAAATCAATAACAGAAAAAGCAAGGAAAAAAAATCAAACACATGGAAACTGAACAACACCTTGCTCAAACACTACTGGGTTATAGAATAAATTAAGGACTGAATAAAGAAATTCATAGACTCAAATGAGAATGAAAACACATTATACCAGAACCTTTGGGACACAGCAAAAGCAGTGCTCAGAGGTGAATTTAATGCACACACCCAAAAAGAAGAAAGGGCCAAAATCAAAACGTTAACCCTACAACTTGAACAAATAGAAAGAGAGCAGCAAAAAAAGTCCTCGGGCACCAGAAGAAAGCACATAATAAAAATTGGGCAAAATTAAATGAAATAGAGAATAGAAAAACAATTGAAAGAATTAACAAGACTAAAAGCTGGTTCTTTGAAAAGAGCAACAAAATCAATAAACTGTTGGCCAAACTAACAAAAGAAAAACAGGAGAAGAAGCAAATAACCCGAATAAGAAATGAGATGGGCAATATCACAACAGACCCAACTGAAATTAAAATAATCATAACAGAATACTATGGAAAATTGTACTCTAACAAATTTGAAAACCTAGAGGAAATGGACAAATTTCTAGAAACACAGTACCTGCCTAAACTAACACAAATAGAGGTAGAACAACTAAATAAACCTATAACAAAAGAAGAGATTGAAAAGGTAATTAAAAAACTCCCAACCAAAAAAAAGCCCTGGCCTGGACAGTTTCACTGGAGAATTCTACCAAACTTTTAGAGAAGAGTTGACACTACTACTACTAAAGGTATTTCAGAGCACACAAAAGGATGGAATACTCTTAAACTGATTCTATGAAGCCAGCATAACCCTGATACCAAAACCAGGTAAAGACACCACAAAAAAAGATAATTATGTACCAATATCCCTCATGAACATTGACACAAAAATCCTCAGCAAAATTCTAGCCAATAGAATTCAACAACATATTAAAAAAATAATTCACTATGACTAAGTGGGATTTATACCAGGTATGCAGGGATGGTTCAAGATTAGAAAAACAATGTAATCCATCAGATAAATAAAACAAAAGACAAGAACAACATGATCTTATTAATCAATGCAGAAAAAGCATTTGACAAAGTGCAACACCCATTCATGACAAAAACTCTCAGGAAAATAGGAATAGAAGGGAAATTCCTCAACATAATTAACGGCATTCATATAAAACCAACAGCCAACATCATCCTCAGTGGAGAGAGTCTGAAAGCATTCCCCTTGAGAACGGGAACCAGACAAGGATGCCCTTTATCACCACTGTTATTCAACACTGTGCTGGACGTCCTGGGCAGAGCAATTAGGCTAGAAAAAGAAATAAAGGGCATTCTGATTGGTAGGGAAGAAGTCAAAGTATCTCTATTTGTAGATGATATGATCTTATACGCAGAAAACCTGAAAGAATCCACAAGAAAACTACTGGAACTAATAGAAGATTTCAGCAAAGTATCAGGATACAAGATAAACATACAAAAATCAGTTGGACTACTCTACGCCAACAAAGAGAACTTCAGACAGGAAATCACCAAATCAATACTATTTACAATAGCCCCCAAGAAGATAAAATACTTAGGAATAAATCTAACCAGAGATGTAAAAGACCTATACAATGAAAACTACAAGACACTACTGCAAGAAACAAAAGAGACCTACATAGGTGGAAAAACATACCTTGCTCATGGATAGGAAGACAACATTGTGAAAATGTCTATTCTACCCAAAGGAATCTACACATACAATGCAATCCCGATCCAAATTCCAACGGCATTTTTAAGGAGATGGAGAAACTAATCACCAACTTCATATGGAAAGGGAAGAGGGTCCGGATAAGTGAAGCATTACTGAAGTAGAAGAACAAAGTGAGAAGCCTCACACTGCCTGATTTTAGAAACTATTACACTGCCATGGTAGTCAAAACAGCCTGGTACTGGAACAACAACAGATACATACACCAGTGGAACAGAATTGAGAATCCAGATGTAAACTCATCCACCTATGAGCAGCTGATATTTGACAAAGGCCCAAAGTCCGTTAAATGGGGAAAAGACACTTGCATTAACAAATGGTGCTGGCATAACTGCATATCCATCTGCAAAAAATTGAAAAGACCCAAACTGCACACTATGCACAAAAACTAACTCAAAATGGATCAAAGACCTAGATATAAAATCTAAAATGATAAAGATCATGGAAGAAAAAATAGGGACAATGCTAGGAGCTCTAATCCATGGCATAAACAGAATACAAACCATAAGTAACAATGCACAAACACCAGAAGAGAAACTAGATAACTGGGAGCTCCTAAAAATCAAACACTCATGCTCATCGAAAGATTTTAGTAAAAGAGTAAAAGACAAAGTATAGACTGGGAAAAAAATTTTGGGCTATGACAAATCTGATCAGTATCTAATCTCTAAAATCTACAAGATACGGCAAAACCTCAACAACAAAAAGACAAATAACCCAACTAAAAATGAGCAAAGGATATGAAGAGGCACTTCACCAAAGAAGACATTCAGGCGGCTAATAGCTACATGAGGAAATGCTAACGATCATTCGCTATTAGAGAAATGCAAATCAAAACTACAGTGAGATATCATCTCACCCCAACAAGGCTAGCATTAATCCAAAAAAACACAAAATAATATATGTTGGAAAGGTTGTGGAGAGACTGGAACACTTATACACTGTTGGTGGGAATATAAAATGGTACAACCACTTTGGAAATCTATTTGGTGCTTCCTTAAAAAGCTAGAATAGAAGTACCATAAGATCCAGCAATCCCACTCCTTGGAATATATCTCAGAGAAATAAGAGCCATCACACGGATATATATGTGCACACCCATGTTCATTGCAGCACTGTTCACAATAGCAAAAAGATGGAAACAATCTAGGAGACCATCAACAGATGAATGGATAAACAAATTATGGTATAGTCACACAATGGAATACTATGCAATGATAAAGAATAATGACGAATTTGTGAAACATCGTATAACATGGATGAATCTGGAAGGCACTATGCTGAGTGAAATTAGTCAGTCGCAAAAGGACAAATATTGTATAAGACCACTATTATAAGAACTCAAGAAAAGGTTTAAATACAGAAGAAAACATTCTTTGATGGTTACAAGGGTGGGGAGGGAGGGAGAGTGGTATTCACTACCTAGATAGTAGACAAGAATTATCTTAGGTGAAGGGAAGGACAGTGCACACTACAGGGGAAGTCAGCACCACTGGACTAAGCAAAAAGCTAAGAAGTTTCCTGAATACAACCAAACACTTCGAGGGACAGAGTAGCAGGGGCCAGGGTCTGGGGACAATGCTTTCAGCAGACATCTAGGTCAATTAACATAACAATGCTTATTAAGAAAATGTTCTGCATCTAACTTTTGTGAGTGGAGTCTGGGGTCTTAAAAGCTAGCAAGCGGCCATCTAAGATGCATCCATTGGTCCCAAGTCACCCTGAGCAAAGGAAAATAAAGAACATGAAAGATACAAGGAAAATATTAGCTCAAGAGACAAAAAGTCCACTTAAACCAGAGACTCCATCAACCTGAGATCAGAAGAACTAGATGGTGCCTGGCTACCATCAATGACTGCTCTGACAGGGAACAGAACAGAGGCCCTGATGGAGCAGGAGAAAAGTGGGGTGCAGAACTCAAATTCTAGTAAGAAGACCAGACTTAATGGTGTGACTTCGACTGGAGGGACCCCAGAAAGCATGGCCCCCTACTCTCTGTTAGCCCAAAACTAAAACCATTCCTAAAGCCCACTCTTCAGAAAAGGACTAAACTGGACTATAAGACATAAAATGATGCTCGTGAAGAGCGTGCTTCTTAGCTCAAGTAGATACATGAATCTAAATGGGCAGCTCCTGTCCAGAGGTGAGACGAAAAGGCAGAAAGGGACAGGAGCTGGTTGAATGGACACAGAAAATTCGGGGTGGAGAGGAAGAGTGTGCTGTCACAGTATGGGTAGTGCAACTAGGGTCACATAGAAGTGTGTGTATAAAGCTTTGTATGAGAAACTAACTTGAACTGTAAACTTTCATTTAAAGCACAATAAATAAAAATAAAACATGAATGAGAAAAGACAAAAAAATATGGTGGATTTCTTAATTTCTCTTATTTATTAACTTTGTTTTATATGTTTTTTTGCTGTATTTTAGATACAAAAATGTATTACCATGTATCTTCTGCTTATTTGCAAATACCTCCTTTTTTTGTTTTTAGTGTTTCCTCTCTTGAATCCTCTTATAGTATTGCAACTTATGTTTTACTGTTTTTCTATTTGTCCAAAATGTCTTTTTGTCCTTTCATTCTAAACTTTTCTGCATCATTTACTGAAGTTGTTTTTTATAAGTAGCATTTAGCTAGATTAAAAAACATTATACCCAATCAAAAATCTCTCTTTTTCAATAGTTGAATTTCATGCATTCCCATTTGTTTTGGCAACTGATGTATGTGATCATGTAATTGGTATTTGTTCTGAGTTTCCATGTTCTTTTTTTTTTTCTTTTCTTTTTAATTCTTTCCTTTCCTGTCTCCAGCTGGGTTTAGTTTTTTCCCCTCTCCTGATGTTTAGGAACCCTGGTGGCACAGTGGTTAAGAGCTATGCTGCTAACCAAAAAGTCAGCAGTTCAAATCCACCAGCTGATCCTTAGAAACCCTATGGGGCAGTTCTACTCTGTCCTATGGGGGCTTTACGAGTCACAACTGACTTGAAAGCAACTGATATGGTTTAGGATGCTAAGCATACTTCTATTATTTTCTGTGGTTACACTTACATTTTTGAAACATATTCGATAAATTCCATGGGAGATTAATCAATATATCCTCTCTATGGAGAAGACCTGCAGCATATTTTCACCACACACATCGCCACTGTCATCCATGATTTCTTATAATACCTAAATATTATTTCTACATAATCATTAATACTTTTTCTACAATCTATAATTTTTTCAATAATTGTTCTTGATAGTGGACCTGCTTCACACGTATTTGACTTATGCAAGTTTAAATGTATGCACAAAACATACACATACATACATATATACATGAAATACACTAATACACACACACAGTGTATACACAGTATTTTAATACTCCATAACCTCTAATAACAAGTCAACTAACTCTTAAACGTATACGGTTCTAATAACGGAGGAAAGCTAGATTTGACGGATTTGTTAAGAAATGATACAATATATAAAAATTCATGAATACTTCATTTTGTGAGTAATTTAAAGAGATTTAAAGTGTAATATAGACAATATACAATATTTGTTTTAAAAACTGAACAAAGATTCTTAATGGCCTATAAGATGCAACTCCACTGTATACATTTGATTTTCCTACTAAATATGGTTAATTACGTCCTGCTCTTAGTATTTAACTTAATGTATGGCTTGAGTGTGTCACTGAAATACATTTCAGAAAGACTCATTTAATGTGAAAAAATTGTTTATTTTGCCTTAAGATTAACTGATAATTTGCTAAATATAACAGAGAGAGGAAGAGACAGTATGGGAAGAAAGAAAGGAAGGAAGGAAGAGAAAAGAGGAAGGAGTAAAAATTGTTTACATTCTGTTAATGGAGCCCTGGTGGCATAGTGGTTAAGAGCTTGGCTGCTAAACAAAAGGTCGGCAGTTTGAATCCACCAGGAGCTCTTTGGAAGCCTTACGGGGCAGTTCTACTCTGTCCTATAGGGTCGCTATGAGTTTGAATCAACTCGATGGAAACTGGTTTTTTTTTTTTTTTGGTATTCTGTTAGTGATCAGAAAGAGGGGAACCAAGAATAACACAGGAAAATTACAATTAAAGATAAAAATCTTGACTAAAGATATGACCACACACATAATCAATTAATTTTGACAAAGGTGCCAAGGCAATTTTATGGGAAAGGATAATCTTTTCAACAAATAGTGAAGGAATAACTGGATAGATATAAAAACAAACAAAAAAAATTTTTTACCCTTTCCTTATCTCATATATAAAAATTAACTTAGATCTTGGATCTAAATGAAAGAATTAAAACCATAAAACCTTCTGGAAGAAAACAGAAAAAAAATCTTAGTGACCTTGGATTTGGCAAAGATTTCTTAAATAGGACACAAAAGTGTGAACTATAAAATTAAAAAAAAAAAATCAATAAATTGGACTTTAGCAAAATTAAAAACTTTTGCTCTGTAAAAGACATGATACAAATGTGAAAAGGTAAGCTAAAGACGGGGGGAATATATTTTTTAAATATATATGAATCTGATAAAGGACTTGTATCTAAGATATACAAAGAATGATTAAAATTAAATAATGAGAAAATAACCCAGTTACAAAACTGGCAAATGATCCAAACATAAAACCTCACCAAAGAAGATATACAGACAGAAAAAGCATATGAAAAAAATGTTCAACATCATATGTCATTAGGAAATTGCAAATCAAAATAACAATGAGGTACCACTACACACCCATTAGAATGCTAAAAATCCAAAACACTGACAATATCAAATGCTGGCAAGTATGTGGAGCAACAGGAACTCTCATTCACTGCTGGTGAGATGCAAAATGGTATAGCAACATTGAAAGACAGTCTGGCAGCTTCTTACAAAGCTCAAAATAATGCACATGAACGTTTATAGCAGCTTTATCCATAATTGCCCCAAATTGGAAGCAACCAAGATGTACTTCAATAGACAAATAAATAAACAAACTTTGGTACATCTATACAATGGAGTTATCATTCAGTGATTAAAAGAGCTCTCAACCTACAAAAAGACATGGAGGAATCTTAAGTGCATACTACTAAGTCGCTATGGGAGCCCGGGTGGTGCAGCGGTTAAAGCGGCTCGGCTGCTAACCAAAGGGTTGGTAGTTCAAACACACTAGCCACTCTGTGGGAGAAAGATGTGGCAGTCTGGTTCCTAAAGATTTACAGCCTAGGAAACCCTATTGGGCAGTTCTACCAAAAACCAAACCCTTTGCTGTCAAGTCGATTCTGACTCATAGAGACCCTATACGACAGAGTAGAACTGCCCCAGAGGGTAGAAGCAGCTGGTGGATTTAAACCACTGACCTTTTGGTTAGCAGCCAAGCTCTTAACCACTGCACCACCAGGGCTCCTTGTTGAGAAGAGGATTTCACTGACATATCTTGGGCCAGGACTTGCCAACTAGATCGTAGAATTTTTCTGTAAGCCTAGAATAGGACAAACTCAATTCTGGTCATGCAAAGAGAAGAGAAAAAATCTGTCTTTATTGTCCTTGGATTAGGGAAGGAGAAGGTGACAGAGATTGTGGAAGTAGATTTCAGAAACCAAAGTCCTGACTTATTTTCCAGGTTAGTGTCCTAGGTATCATGAGGAAGGTATATTAGATATGTTGGGGAGAAAGTAGAAAAGAAATAGCTTTTGCCTTGTTCTCAAGTTGGAGCCTTGGGAGACCACCACACAGACTGGCCCTTCTCCACCAAGAGGGAGAATACAGCAATGGCCGAGAGGTGGGTAAAAAGCATTAAGATGGGTTTACTGGCTCCCCAGGGGGAATACAGCATTGGCCGAGAGGTGGGTAAAAAGCATTAAGATGGGTTTACCGGCTCCCCATGTCAAAGGCATGACAAGGACCACATAAGACTGAGGAAATGTTTGCCCCAAGCCTTGAGGACTGTAAAGATTCCTTATACCTTCATAGTAGTTTAAGAAGGAAAGTGAAAGGAAAAAGAACCCTGTAGGAAGTTTAATTTTGGATTAAGAGAATATTAATGCAGTAGAGATTTTTTAAGTTGAAAGACACTGTTTAAAACAAAAGATAATGAGCTATTGTTAAAATTCTCCCTCCAATCCCAGTGCCTGTTTCTCTTCATGAATAGTTTAGAAAAAGCTACAGAAAATAAAGGATCGCTGCATTCTCTGGACATCTGTGCAGTGTATGTGTGAATTTGGTACCACAATAATTATCTACTGGCTTAAAAGAGTTTGGTGATAGTAGCTGTATGTCTATAATTATATATAATCTAAGTCACAGGCATTTTTAGAGACACAGCACTCCAAATCGCAGAGAAATGTAGGAATTATGCAGTTTAAATATTACTTTAAATTGCTTTCTAATGCTGCTTTTGTAGAGTAAGAACAGGGTGGTTAAATTACAAAAATATTAAAACAGGTTCACTCATTTATTTTATGTACAATTTGCTACCTCTTATGATATGTTGCTATCCTTCCATTTGAGAGCATTCTGACTGGATTTATTTTATAGAAAACTAATATTAAAAATGATTGAATTGGTGTTATGTTCTGTTATCTATATTCTCAACAACAACAAAGTAAAATAAATTATTTAAAAAATTACCTTAAGATTTATAAAAGAGCAATATTTACGGGATAGATAAATTTATATATTATCAGCAATAAATAAAACCATCTGTGTCATAGTCAGAAAGTTTGATGTGTTCTATGTTTCACTTACATTGTATTTTCATCCAATTTACATTTTAGTGTTTTGATTCAAGCTTAGGAATTGACTGCCTATATTTAAAAGGAACCAACAAAATTTTAATACAAATTATAATTATAATATACTAATTTCTACCATATAATTTATTTTTCTATTTTATTATAGAATAACTTAACTTTCAATGTGTTATCATTTCATTTGCCTCATACATTAATTAAAAGTTCCAGACTGGAACCGCATTCCATTAAATATCTGTTATAACATGTCTACAGGAAAGTCTGCTATATGTGTATAAAATTCCCAGGAAACTGGAAACTTAATATTCAAGTCTTCTATAATTTTGTTAACACCACTTTTAGGAAAAAAAAAAAAAATCCAGGAAAATTTACGACTTCGGTACTGAAATAGCCAACGAAAATTCTGCCAATTTAGAATATCTGCTGGTTTGGTGCTATCCATGGACTTTTTGTTTCAGTGCCAGAATCAAAGATTCCATTTAAAAAATAAAATAAATAGAATGTCTGGGCAACTGGCTGGCAACTTTTGATTCATGGATTTTTGTGCTGCTGGTGTCATCAAATACAAGAATTTATGTCTCCACTTTTTTTTATTTTCCTGCTTTTACTAAGAGTTTCTTCACTTTACTTTGAGTTCCTTTTAAAAACTAGTAACTGTGTGCTATATTTTCTCTACCTTTGCTTTGCCTGAATATTGTTTTTAGTATGTGTTCTATTACTTAGTTGTTATAAATGCAGCTATTCTTAACCAAGTAATTTTTCTTTTTCACTGTGGGCACTATTTAATGTAATAACAACATCTTATATTTATTAAGCATTAATCACATTCAGGTATTGTACATTCTCTTTCCTTCTCTAAATATACATACATATCCTCTGACTTCAAAGCAAACATACTTATGTTTTAGTGAAAATTCTATTAGTTGTGAGTGACAGATATCCATCATAAACTAACTTAAGAAATATAGCATTAGTTGCCTCACATAACTGAAAAATCTAGCAGTGGGTCTCCATACATTGCTGGGTCCAGATGCTTAAACATCAACAGGGTCTATCTCTCAACATGCTCTGGTATCATTGCAGCCAGAGATGGTACCGAGTGAGAGCATCTTTCCTGCTTTCTCTGGTAATAATCGCAAGAGGATTATGATTAGCCTTGTTCCGTCACTGGCCTAAAGCTGAATTGTGGTCAGGGCTTTGGGGCAGCTATGGGCAAGAGCCCCACCTAAACCACAAAGACTGAGAAGGCATACATGCATGTGCACAAACGAAGAAGTGCATTTGATATGCACTAAACCACACTGCCGTCAGACTTTGTGATGATTAAACTTACACAAAGCACAGAAACACCACATAAACCTTACCAAAAAATGGGAAGTCGGTTTTATCTTCTTTTTTCAGGTACTGGAAAAAAGACCAAAGCAACTTGCTCTACATTATGTGCACGTCATCACACCTTTTTAGGTTAAATTACATATCTAACTGCATTGCCACTGCAGGGACAATGTCCACAATTCACATGTGTAGACCTAAATGTGAGGGCATCAAATCTAAGGATCATTTTTTAAAAGATCGAATATATTGAAATGGATGAAATTAGACACTAATCTGATTTAGTCCTTCAAAGTTTGGTGATAATTAATCTTTTTAAAATATTCTAATGTCTTATGCATTCTAACTCTTACTTGCAATTTCCTGAGGGTATGAAATGAAAGAGTTGAAAATCTCTATTGGATGAATGTCAGCTTTATTCATATTCTTTAGCTGAATAAATGTGATTGCTGAGAACTATGTTTAATGAAATAAGTTCAGAAGTTACAAGAACTTGAAGCAACAGTAAGCACTTTATTATTAACATTTTATATGAAAAGGAAGTGTCATTCAGAAAATTATTTTTAAATATTTTTATAGGTCATTATCACATAAGGACTTAAGAACTATGCCCAGTATGAATCTTAGTTTACATACTCAATATATATGACATGTCACATTTCTTTAATTTAAAAAAGTCATTCTAAGCCCATCTCCACTTGGAAGGGATAGTAAGGAATTAACTCTAAGACATTACTGAGATATGCTTCCTCCTCCAGGGTTGATTAGTCTTAGAGTCATATGCAGCATCAAGTATCTAGATGCCCCTGAAGTTATGGGTTCACAATGGTTAGTGCCAATACATCCCTCATGCCCCTGTGCATGGTCCCTGAAGGTCTAGTGGCTTTGTTCCCCTTTTATCAGGTGACCTGGGTCTTGCAGGCCCTGAGACCACTATGACTGGGGTCCAGTCTCTATGGAGGCTGCCTCTAGTGAGAGTTAAGTTGTGATGACAGTGGGACACGAAAGCTTGATCCCCTTCCCCGGCTCTAGAAGTGCCATCTTTCTCATTCTCTGGCCACAACAGCCTTACTCCCTTCTCCCCCCTCTCCTCACCTGCGGCAACAGTCAACATAACCTTCTCCATGAACTACCACCTTTACAAGAGGTAGGAATGGCTGTTGTCCTTAAGAGGATTCTACTTCCAACTCTCCAAAAAAAAACCCTGAAGAAAGGTAATACAAATGGCCTAGGTACCTACCTGCTTGACACAGGAAGAAGAGGGAGAAATACAGAAGATAAACATAGATTATCATTTCAAAAATAGTGTCCTGTCACACCTACATAACCAGGATTTGCAGCTTGAATTACCCACAATTCCATTATTGTTACTTCTGGAATAACACATCAAGGAACAAGAAAATCAAGTCACCTCTAGCCATCTTGAAGTGTGGCTAATCAAATACATCTTAGCTACACTGACTTGGAGATAATGCCGGAAACGGATGCCAGCAGGATCCCTAAGCAGCAGCTACATGAAGAAATGAGGAGAGACCACTAGCAGGCTAAGTGGAATAAATAGTTGAAAACTGCTGAAGAACGGACTAAAGAGGTCAGGCATAAATACCAATATCTAGAATATAAAAATCAGGCCAACTTGTCTAACATTCTGAAACTGAGAAGTATACAGAATGCTATTTTAAAAAAATCTAATGGAAAACAGTAGGTAAACACTAAATGAGTTATGTTGTATGTATCAAATGCATGTGTAACTTAAAATTAATTTGAGATCCTAATTTTCATAACTCTGTGAAGCCCATTCTGGAGGCACATGTGTTAAACATGTGTTAAAAAGGAGTTAAATCCCCTCAGTGTGAAAGCCTTGCACTGACCAACAAGGAGCTACAAAGCATGCTGCTTACCTTTCTAACCTGGTCTCTTACCACACTCTTCTTGCTCATACCCCTTCAGTCGTCCTTGCTGCTTCTACAACATAGGACACATGTCCTGTCTCAAAACCTTTGCCTTCCACAGGCATCACTATGTTTTGCTTCCTCAGCTACTTCAAGTATTTGCACGTGTCATCTCTGATGGAGACCTTTCCTGACCACCATAGTTAAAAATGGCCTCCCTGCCCCTAGCCAGCCCCCTTTCTTGCCTTATTTTTTCATAGATTTTATCACAATACTACATACCATACAAAAAACAAACAAAAAAAAACCTGTTGCCGTCGAGTCGATTCCAACTCATAACAACCCTACAGGACAGAGTAGAACTGCCCCACAGGGTTTCCAAGGCTGTGATCTTTAGGGAAGCAGACTGCCACTCTTTCTGCTGCCAAGCGACTGGTGGGTTCGAACCACGAATCTTTTGGTTAGCAGCTGAGTGCTTGAACCCTGGTGGCACAGTGGCTAAGCGCTCAGCTGCTAACCAAAAGGTCATCTGTTCAAATCCACCAGTCAATCCACTTGAGAAACATGTGGCAAACAGCTTCCATAAAGATTACAGGCTGGAAATCCTATGCGGGAAGTTCTATCGGTCCTGTGAGTTGGAATCAACTCTATGGCAACAGGTTCCGTTTTTTTTTTTGTTGTTGTTGTTATGTTCCAGACCCTGTGTTGAGGGTGTTTATATTGTTTAATTTGTTTAGTTCACACAGCAACCTGCAACATTATTAAGATATTTCAATAGAATTTAATCAACACTGAAGGCAAAGAGCATTTTGGAATTCTCCACCCACTGCAAAGGTTTGATAGGTTATCTAAAAGGGAGAATAGTTTGAATATCCACACACTTGAATATACCCTTTTCTTTAGTCCTCAAACTTAAGTCGCATAATAAGTATCACATATAAAAAAAAAAAAACAAACCAAACCCACTGCCGTCGAGTCAATTCCGACTCATAGCAACCCTACAGGACAGAGTAGAACTGCTGCAGAGGGTTTCCAAAGAGCACCTGGTGGATTCGAACTGCCGACCTTTGGGTTAGCAGCTGAGCTCTTATCACTGCATGACCAGGGATCCAGCTTAAGTATCACATGGGGATGTATAAAAAAGATAATGTATACTCTACTTTACAGGCAAAATAAGGGATTGTCAAGGGTAATTTTTACTCAACTATTTTCAGCTTATTTTAGAACCAAATCTGTAAAATGTAACTCCTATTTACACTAACTTTGCCCCCAACTGTGATTTCAAGTTACCTTGTTTCAGCTTGGACTTCAGAATAAGGCTCCAACCGTCATATTTGTACACATATTTGAACATTATGTTCAGGAGCCCTTGAACAAGAAAGTTGTTGTTCTTTGCCAGTCTTTAAAATTCAAGCCTGCTTGTCCACTCACATAAAACTGCAGCAGCAAACCCATCTGGCCAGCGCCTGCTCCTCAACGCTCACTAGTCGTGGGGCAATGACAAGAAGAGAATACACAACGTGTTAAATATAGACAGCTTTATCTCTTCTGCAAAATTGTTGGTGCTTCTCATCTGACTGCAATATTTTGATTATGAGAGCTGTTTTTTGATGTTGTAAGTAATCAAAATTTCCTACTTCTCTTTTAAGAATTTGGAGCAGTTTAGTTTCAGAGTGGCCTGAGATTGCAAGGTGAACTGTTAAAAAATTGCTACTATTTATAACCACTTATCTGCTTGAAACAGGATTTTATTTTTGAAATCATCCAACAACAACAAAAAAATCCACAGGAATAAATTGTAAGCTCAGTCTTCTCTAAGACTGTAGTTGTCATCTGCAATCCCCAATGTCAAGATTTTTGTTTCTTCCTTTAGTCTCTCATGTTCACCAAAGCAACCCTATTGTTCTTGACTGAATTTTTTAATGAGCAGTTATTAAATACCTTAAATTAATTCAAATAAATATACATGCATTTGTTTTAAGTAGAGGTGTTTAGAAATAAGCTTTTTTAATTTTTTTTTAAGTTCTGCTACAGAAAATAGTTTGAAAATCATTGCTCTAGCCTAGAGGCTGGTAAACTTTTTCATAAGGAGCCAGAAAGTAAATATTTTAAACTTGGAAGGCCAAGAGTAAAAATTGAGGATATTCTGTAGGTACTTATGTAACTATCTAAAATGTAACCATTTTGAAATGTAAAAACCATTCTTAGTCTGTGAGCCATACAAAAACAGGCAGTGGGCAGATTTGGCTTGTGGGCTGTAGTTTGTGGATGTCTGCTCTAGCCCAATACCCCTCTTTATAGGTGGAGAAATGCCTAGCAGAGTTGAATTTCTTGTGGAAGGTCCACAGATACTATGGCAGCACGGAGAGGCCAGGGACTGCAATTAGGTCTCTCAATCGGTGGAGACTGTTAATGGATGGAATCAGTGGATTGTTAATGGATAACCTAGGAAGGAGAGAGACACAATATAAACAACAAAAGCCCCCGAAACCGTGGTTGAAGACAAAACCACATAGAATACGATTATGTAAACTCTCACTGTATAAAACGACCACGTTTAGCAGTTATTTTTCTTCCCCAATAACATACTAAACTTCACTTTTTTTTAATGCAAAGGAAAACTTCATGTAAATATCACACAATCAAATAAACTATAAATTCCAGAAGGCTAGGAACTGTATATATATATATATACACACACACACATATATATATCTCCACAACTTTATGTCCTGATATATAGGTTGTATGTTAGTGATGTGATTAGGGATCACATAGCAGAAAATTAGTTTGCTTCCTGTAGGAACAAGCTGTCTTTTTGGATTATTTAAATAGTTTTACTTAAAAAGGCCTTCTAAGGAACTGGGCATAGACATATTACTGCTCAAACATCTTTTAACATCTCTGGGTCATCAAAATTAAGATTAAAGAGAAAGAACTATATATGTGATGGTTAATTTTATGTGTCAGCTTGGTTAGGCTATAGTTTCCATGGTTTTGCCAAACACTAGTCTACTTGCTATAATGTGATGTGATGCGACGCGATGCGATGCAATGTAATGTAATGTAATCACTTCCCATAATGTAATGTAATGTAATCTATCAGTTGAAAAGGGCGTTTCCTTAGGGTGTGTTCTGCCTCCAGACAATAAATAGATATTTTGGCAGAACTCCATCTTCACTCTCTGCTGTTTCTGTCCCCTGACCTATGGATATTGGGTAGCAAGACTGCAGAAGTCTCCCTCCAGCCTGCCACCTGACCTATAGATTTTGGACTTGCTAGTCCCAACAATCAATTGCGTGAGTCAATTCCTTGATGTACGTAAGTAAATCTCTCTGTCTCTCTTTGTTTCTCTGTCTCTCTCTGTGTACCTGTCACTGGTTCAGTTTCTCTAGAGAACCCTAAGACAATCCATTTATCCTATCTTTACCATGCAGCTTGTACCACTAGATAACTTAATAGTAGGTGAGAGTAAGTTCTCTCTTTATAGAACCATTTCAGCTATTAAAGGAAGAAAGAATGGTAGAATTAGAATATTACCATTTGCAAATTCTAATGAATCACAAGATCTAGACATTTATTATCAACATCTGCTAGCACCAGAAACAGAGACAAACATTACATGCCTCCCACTGAAAACACATGACACCATCTATGAAGTACTTTTGTTCAAAAAGAAAAATTGAACCTATATTTGAGCAATTCTCTAGATTCTTACTACCAATTTTCCAATTCACAGGACATGCAGAGGACAGAGAAGCATGTTAAATAACACCACAGGCCCATCCCTGTGGTGTTATTAAACATGCTTCTCTTCAAAATCCAGACTGTGGGAAAACCTCATGGGACAAACGATCCAGGTGTTGTTTTATTTTTTTAAGTAAATATATAATACAAGGAAAATAAAATATGGAGGCAGAAACTACAAGGAGATATGTAAAACAATACTCATTGTAGAAAATGAAAATATGGAATTTTTTAAGACTACTATGAAATATGAAACTGATGATACTATTGGAAATTTTGACAATTCTTTGATATTTGATGATATAAAGGAATGATTGTTAGTTTTTTATGTGCGGTGATGGTGTTTTGGTTATTTTTTAAAATTCTTATCTTTTAGAGCTACATACTAAAATATTTGTGGATAAATGAGTTTACTTTAAAGTAATCCAGCAGTAGTTAAGTGGGTGGGGGTTTAAATAAAACCAGATTAGTCATGAGTTGTTAAGTATTGAAGCTAGATGATGAGTATAAGGGGATTCTAGTCCATGTACGTTGTATACATTTGAAAGTTTCTATAATAAAACACTTAAACAAAATCGAGAAAGGGAATCCCCAAATCCAAGACATGATGAGATAGACATAGTAGTTCCCTACCAAATATTCTGGTAGTTTCAACAGGGAAGCATTAACAAACCCAATGGCTTCATAAAGAAGATGTTTACAAAAAATGCATAATTGAAATCAAATACATAGTTCGATTTTAATACATAATTAAAAGAAACAAATTTGCAAGACATATATTTTGAACATATTACTTAGTGTATTAAGGATTACTTACTCATATGGCTTGAGTCTGTAGGAGTATAGAATGTCCAAATGCCTGGCTTTAGGACTGAAGATCACTTTCAGCTTGTTAAAGCAGAGGCTGCCAGAGCCCTGCCCACATCTCCTTGCCCTAACCACTTCAGTGCTTGCCAATGGTCCATCTTCCAACTACTAGCACCTTTAACTCTTCACTGAAGGGCTTTCTGGCAGCTGGAGCACACTGACTGTGCAAGGGGCAGGATGGAAGTGCTGGGGAATTAATTCCCCCTGGGAGCAGCCCTCAATCAATGACTGACAGCAGTTGGTTATACATACCCTAGGTTCTCTCCTTCTCAGATGGTATACTTTTGAGGACTAGAATTGACACTGACTAAAAGAATTCCTCAAGTATAATTAAACTTCCGCAATCTGGCCTCAGAATTTATCCTTAATTGGTTTCCCTCCTTTCCTTCCCTTCCCTGCTGTCCTGCCATTATTCCCTAGGATCACTTTCCAAAGAAACTACTTGCTCTCAAATCCTTGTCCCAGGGTCTGCTTCTTGAGGAAGCTAAACCAAGACATAGGAAAGTGTACATACATTCAGTTTGCACATATCAAGTGAATGTGGGTTCTTCTATTGTTTTGGGCTGGAGAATCTAGAATTTTAGCTATCCATCTGTGTTTCTGAGGCTGGTAAATATTAGTAGTAGAAAGGTATAATAGTTTTGCTTTCTACGTTTGTTTAATTTAACGTGCCTTCGTAGAATGTTGAATTATCCCAATTATCAAGGAAGATCTAGAACAGTAGTTCACAAACTTTGGCATGCTTGAGACTCACTTAGGTGTCTTGTTGTAAATCTGGATTCCTGGCCCCCACTATCAGGGATTCTGATTTAGGAATCAGATTTATTATTAATATTTATGCACATTAAAATATTAGAAATACTTATGTCAGAGTTCTGAGGATCTCACTTTGAAAAACACTAACCTAGGTGCCAAAGTTTTAATTACTTTAAAGGTATTCTATATGCCTGTAAGAACATTTGAGCTGGCTCTGGTGACAATCACATGTTTAGGAGTCCCGATTCTGTGCTGCTAATACTAAAACCTAACTTTAATTTTAATCTGATTCAGGTGGTGTGTTACTATTCCTGTCTGTTTTTCTATGAAGGTAGACATGGGAAGTGCAGTCTGGAGGGGAAAAAAAGCATGGCATAGAAAGGAGGGTGTGGTGAATAGAACTCTAGCAAAGGTCTTAAGAATGCAGTACTCCACCCCTCACTTATTTCTTGGGTGTGTCTCAGCCATGTCTCCTTCTGAATCCCTGTGTGCCCAGTTAGGAGATGAAGGGAGAAGGTATTCCTGAGAAATCACATAGCTAACATTGACTCTTGCTTCTCACTTGAGTCTGGTGTTCTAGCCCAATGAAGATTCAGAACTAAGACCACAGGGGCCCAAAGAAAGTATTATCCCCCCATATTTTGCATCCTGCACAATATCCTTATAGAAATTTCTGAATGAATGACCACTTTTAAATTCCTATGGAATTTCACTCATGAGAGCCAATTTACCTTTTTCGATTAGTCACACAATTTTATTTGGATTTAGCATTTCCTCTTTTCCTGGAGCTCCACGTGGCTTCAACAGGTAAATAACTGCTGCTTCAATTTCATTGGTGTGGCAATGTTATCTTCTTTCCTCACTCTGTGTTATGACTCTCCAACTCTAGAATTAACTTATTGAGACATTCTTTCTTCGACGCAATAGCACAAAATGGTTGGAGCTTTAGAATGTACAATTTCCTGCAGTGTGTTTTCGTAGAAATGAAAAATATACTCCAAAATTTGCTAAAGATACTAATTTGTTACTGGATACAAATTGACTCAGAAATGTCTTAAATGGCTTAAATTCTATTTGTCTCAGAAGATTAGTTCCTGCCATTTGCTCCCAATAGCAGCACACACACCAAAGTTAAGCAAGTGGATTCCTTGAATGTTATAGGTGTGAATCTGGAAACTTGGAGGCAATAACATACTTGTAAACATTTCAAAGCTTCCAAAATGCAAATTTAAGGATAGTCACTCTCATGTGATATTAGAGTGAACGTTCCATCAGGAGGAAGGGGTTCTAACTTGATTATTCTTCCTAGAGTATTTATTGTGTTAGTTCTAGAAGGAAAAAAAAAAAAGACAAAAGAATTCCCCTAGATCAGTGTTCTCAAATGCTTTGTTCCTGGGACCTCATTACATTCTTAAAAATTAATGAGAATACCAAATACTTATTACATTAAAAAATAATAAAGCTACTAAGATAAATATTTATGTAAAAATTCTCCAAAACAACAAAAAAATTGTGAAAAGAGTGGTAGATAAAAAAAAAAATCCCTTCCCAGAACTAATTTTCTTTTGAAAGCCATGAAACTTGACTTCCAAGTCTAACGAAAGACTTTTTTATTATTAGCTCACTGGATTTAAGTAAAAATCCACTGCTGGATGCAGCAGCCTTAAAATGAATTATGAACTGTGTCTGCCTCACTCACTGAAGATGCAAAGTCTGGGATAAAACATCCACTTTGCTAAACCTGGGCCATGTTCGCTTGACAATATATTGAGAGATGTGGTACCTAATCTCTACCACATCCTAGTATAATATCCTGATATTTAATAATTGTCATAACAGAAAAAGAAAGACCCAGAATCACCCTTCTTGTATTTATTTTGTAATGATAATGTAGTTATGAAAAATGTTAGAAAAATGAAGTGTGTGTGTATGTGTGTAATATCCATGTGCCAGTATGTAATATATTGATACTTAAGAAGGCAGCACAATAAATTCTGTAAAGGTTCTGAAATCTCTTTGTTAATTACAAGAGAGTCTTAAGGCTTAATACTCGGAACTGGACATACTGGGGAATGTAAAATAACGTATTATTAAAATCTATTATTAAAATTGATTTTACCTGTTTGCATTTACTCTTTTAAGTGAGTCTACTAGAAAGTTTAAAATTACATATCTGGTTTATGTTATATTTCTATTAGACAGCACTGATCGATAGGACAGGAAAGGAAACCAAGTAATTAACAGGGCTCGAAAAGTAAAGAAACAGGAAGGAAGGTGGCACATACATTTTAAGTTTTATAAGAGAAAATGATGAGTGGGAACATAGTAATATTTTAAGAAGCAGTGAAATGAGAAAATAAAAAACAAACAAACAAATACTTTTTAGATTAAATTCAGATTAGTGATTAGGAGCTCTCTGAAAATTGTGCAGCTCACTCACTGTCTCATCATAGATTATTACTCCCTAAGCAGAAAAAGAAAAAACAAACAAAAAAACTTCACATCATAAATAGTACCTCTTGTTTTGTAACAGCTTGACTGGGGGTTTGCTTATCTCTAAAAGTGTGTCACAGGAGCCCAGAGGTGATGGTAGAATGGAAGCCTTAGTTCTGATAATATTTTGCCTCTTGACCCTTTCAGGAGTGACAGCTTGTATCTCCTTCTCTAAGTGCAGTGATGGTTTGGACAAGTGGAGTATCTCGTGGTCATATAAATCTATAGAAAATAAATGTTATATATGTGCTGACTTTAAAGGAATGAAGTATTTTAAACACTTTATTATGAATAATTTCACATTTACCCAAAGAAGACAGAATAGTATAATCAAACCCCATATTCCCATCAATGTCTGTTTGATGGGGCCCCACCCATATCTCCATTCCCATGCAATTAGAACGGCGCTCCACACCCCACTCTGCATTACTTTGAATTCCAGACATCATGTCATTTCATCTATAAACTTTCAGTATGTATTTTGGGGAAAAAAAAAAAAAACCTCAAAATAAAACAGCCACAATGTCATTATCACACCTAAAACAGAAATTAATAATTCCTGAAGAGCATCAAATATCAGGTCAGTTAAAAAGAAGATTTAATTAAACAACTTCAGTGGTGACTGACTCAATGTAGATAAATATTAGGCCCTGAAACTTATATAGTTTTATAATCTGGTCTAAGTAATTATCTTTTCATATTTCAGTATATGAACTTTGTGCTTATTTCTGAGGAAATGAAAAGTTAATTAAACAGTTATCTTATTACATCTCTATGATTATAATCTTCCTAAACTTTATAAAATAAAAATACTTTATAATACAATACATCCCTTAGAAACAAACCAAATTATCATTATGATTACTAACCACTAGATGCCAGAGTTGCTTCACACGAATGATAACAACTCAGCTTTGATCTGTCAAGAAAAAATGATAACATCCAAGATATCATAGTAAAATACTGAATCGAAATGTCAGAACCATCCTAAACTTGATTACACCTTGTAACAGAAGCATATGCTGAATCACTCATTTAAACACCTACCTTTAACTTTCATAACTGATTAAAATATGACACACACACCCCCTTTTAACCCATTTGTACCTTTTTCTGTGATTTTAAAGCTATTAGTATTAACTTTTTCCCATCAGTGAAAACACTCAATGTAGTACCCTCAAAACAAAACAAAAAAAACCAAACCCACTGCCATTGAGTCAATTCTGACTCATGGCGAACCTACAGGACAGAGTAGAACTGCCCCACAGAGTTTGCAAAGCTGTAATCTTTATGGAAGCAGATTGCCACATTTTTCTCTTGTGTACTGGCTGGTGGGGCCTTTTGGTTAGCAGCCGAGCTCTTTAACCATTGAGTCACCAGGCCTCCAGTACCCTCAAAGCAGTCAGCTAAATAGCTCTCTACTGAGAGAGACCTGGTCTTGGGGTGGTTCACATTAATGTCATTCCAAAGCCAAGGACACAAGCCCTATAAGAAGAGCTATGCTGTGAACCCAGGATGCCCAATGTTCTAATAGCTTCAACTCAGAGAAGGTGGCAAATGATTCCTCTGCTGTAATAGTCAAATACAGACAGGCTCAAAACCGTTAAAGGATTTGGGGAGAAGAAGGAATTAGTTTTCTCTGGAACATATTGTAATTTTAGGAGGTTTTAGTTGTTATTGTTTTTCTCAAAATCTATTACCAAGATGCTTCATTGAGATTTTATCAGGTTGTTCACATGTATACCTATTCACACATATTATTGTTTAGATAAGAACTGTGATCATATCAAACATTTTTAGCCAGAGATATTATAATTACTTATATTTCTGTATTTTTTAATGTAGTATACAGATCTAAATCTTCCTATATTTTGGTATGAGTTTATTGCATTTATTTCTTTTTAATGATATAGTTTCTATACAAAATTGTCCCTTTACAACCATCTTATCCTAATAATTTTTTTTCTTAAATTCATCTTAGAACTTATTACTTGGGTCTTTGTTTTAATAAAATACATAGTCCTTGGCAGAGATTTCCCAGAAAACCATCTACCCTAAAAGTCATGTATCTTCAAAATTAAAGTTAGTATGAGAAAATTACTTCACTGGCTTTGGGAAATACAAAATAAATAACTACAGGAATCTCAGTAAATACGAAATTAAACTCATATAAAAAATCTTTCCCAAAGCTCCTACATATTACAAATGAAGGAGAAGTGCAGAAACTGCGATGCAAGAAGAAAAGATGTTAATCTTTTTCTTCTATTCCAAAGTGATAAGGTCACTTCAATGATGTTTTAAGTGCTTTTCCTTTTTCCACCTTTGTTCCCCTCTAGTTTTTTTCTTCCCATAGGTGCTGGAGTGGTCCTTGTAAAACATAAATAAAAATCCCATCAGTACTCAGCTCAACATCTTCATTGTCATTAGAATAAAACCCAACGTCTTTACAAATGTTTTTACAAAGGCCTAAATCTCTACTGTTCAATATGGCAGCCACATGTGACTACTGACCATTTAAAACATGGCTAGTCTAAATTGAGATGTGCTATTAGTGTAAAATACACAACGGATTTAGTAAACTTATTGCTCTCAAAAAAGGAAATTAAAATATCTCATTAATAATCTGTTATCTGTTGGCATGATAATATTTTAGATATATTGAGTTGAATAAAATAACTACTAAAATAATTTCACCTATTTTTAAAAATGTGGCTACTAGAAAAATTTTAAATTACATGTCTTGCATTTGTGGTTTGCATTATAAATGTACTGGACAGCACTAACCTAAATAATCACCAAGCCCCCAGCCCTCTCCCATTCCCAACCCATACTGGCCTCTTTGCTGTTCCTCAATATTCCAAACCCACCTCAAAGCCTTTGAGGTGGCTATCACCTCTTCCTGGAAAGTCGTCCTTTAGATTCCTCATGATCGGTTTCCTTACTTTCCTCTGTTCTCTACTAAGTTTATCAGAAAGATCTACTCTGACCAATTAATTTAAAATGACCTCACCCAACACATACATATACCCGCTATCCCTCTCACTCTAGTTAATAATTTTTCAAGGCACTTATCGCCTAACATATATCTATTTATTTTATTTCTATAAATACATTACATACACACATACCTGTGAGTGTGTGTGTGTGTGTGAGTGTGTGCGGTGTGTAATCTCCTTTTAATATAAACCCCATGTGGTCAGGGGCTTTGTCTGCTCTGTTTATTGCTGTTTTCTAGAATAGTACCTGGTTTATGACAGATACTAAATAAATATTTGTTAAATAACTGAAATGATGAAATATAAAAAAAAGTAAGATAATATCTAAGAAGTTTTATAACTAAGGAAGGGATTGAAAAAGGAGAACATTTTCTGATGTCTACAATGAAGTAGACATTGTACTAATCACTTATGTAAAATCTCAATAAATCCTCATAGAAACTTGTTTACAGATAAGAAATCTAAAGCTCAGAGAACTTCAAAAACTTGGTCAAAGTCACATAACTAGTATGGAACATATTTCAATATCTTCATTTTGTTTTCACTGTCTCCTGGTGTCTTCCTTGACTCACAGACTAAATCAGATGCCCTTGTAAATACTCTCGCAGAGTATTCTGCATTTTTCCTTCATATCATTTACCACAGTTGTAGTAGTGTGCTGTTTATATGTCTGTCTTCTCCACTGCACTATAAGCTCCATGATGAGAGGCACTGAATATGTTACTGGCATCTCCATGTCCAGAGCATCCACCTTGTCTGATGCTTAATCTCTCATAAAAGCTTGTTGAATGAATGAATAAAGATAACTTTATTCCAAAATATTCCAAACAATTGATGAGTAGTTTATTTGTGCCTGATGAGAACAACTGGTTTTGTAGATCAACTACATGAATGGCATCTATTAGAATGAGGCCATTCATTAAAATGATGCAGAATAAAGTATGCTGGTGTGTGGGTAGACTATTTGTTCTTCATTATTGACTCATATAATGGGAAATCCTCTGAAACTCTGTTGTCCAAAATGGCAGCCCCTAGGCACATCAGACTATTTAAATTAAAAACAATTACAACGAAATAAAATTGAAAATTCAGTTCTTCTGTGTGTGTAATTTCCCCTTAGAAGAATATAAGCCCCATGAAGTCAAGGACTTTGTCTGTTTTGTTTATTGCCTTTTCTCTAGAATAGTATGGGGCTTATGATAGCTACTAAATAAATATTTTAGTAGAATATTTCTATCAAGCACATTTCAAGTACTCAATAGTCATATATGGCTAGTGGCTGCTTTATTGAGCCAAAAAAAAACCTGTTGCCTTCGAGTCAGTTTGGACTCATAGCAACCCTATAGGACAGAGTAGAACTCCCCCATAGGGTTTCCACGAAGCTGCTGGTGGATTTGAACTGCCGACCTTTTTTTTTTTTGGTCAGCAGCCAAGCTCTTAACCACTGTGCCACCAGGGTAGCAAAGATAAAGAATTTTTCCATCATGTTCGAAAGTTCTATTGAACAGCACTGCTCTAGAAAGTTTAAAATTCCCTTAGGGATGCATATTTGTTAATCAGAAGGGGGCGGTGTGTTTGATTAGTTTTGTATTCTAATTAAAATTCAACTTAGACTAAAATGAAGAGAAAGAGTCCAATAATCTGTATTCCCAAGTGTCTCTGGGCAAGACCTAGACATGGAAAAGGAGCTTCATCCTCCAGCAGATGAAATATTAAGTCAGACATGCTCATGCACAGCCAGTAACCGACTGATGCGGAAAGAACCACTCCTCCAAAGGCTCCCAACAGGCCTACTGTTCCAGGGATGCTGCCAGCACCTTGCTGGATTGGGTTGTGTCTTAGTGCCATTCAATACCATCTCTTTGCGTTGATGTATAAAACAGAAGACTGAAATTTGAGGAAGAGGAAAGGTTTTGGGACACCAAATGCATCCCAGACTATAGTTAGATACAAAACCTTTAAAGAGAAATTTTTGAAATGTCTTCCTCAAAATGTCACATATTTTCAGGTAATTTCTTCAGAATGTAACCTATAATGATTTCGGCCAATACAATTTAACTTTTATAAGAATCTGTTGCTGGAGATGTTTCCTGCCTCAATGAAGGTGTAAAATTTCCTGTCACTGCCTTAGAAAATAAAAGGGTTTATAGGCAAGAATAAAAATTATATTTTCTAACCCCATCTACTTTTTTTTTTTAATAAGAATTTTCTTACTTTGGATCTTCCGGGTGTTGAGCGTTGGCAACATAAATTTGTTCACATCTCTCCATCATCTGCCAGTCTTACTAGGCCAGCCTTTACCAAGCCTGAAAAGAGTTCCTGGCTCTTACTCTAGACAAGAGGCAAGGAGGAGAGCTAAGTAGGGGATCACTAGGCAGCCCCACATTTCCCAACTCAACAGGTGGGGAACAAGGGGTTTTTATGTACTCTGGAGATTTAACCCTCACTCACCATCTCTTCTCCAGCCTTTCAAGATAGGTATTTCCAATCCCTCTGAGATTTTCTTAGAAGAGACACCCAGTAACAATAGTGCTTCTGTATTCGACTGGGGAGGGGTGGTAAAGCATGCAGGTAGAGACTGGGGAGTTAGCTGTACTCGGAGGTGTGCTAGGATGGGACAGACCGTTTCCTGACTAGTGAACAAGATTAGGAGCGGGGAGAGAAGGCGCAGAATGGGCGCGGTGAGTGGAACCGGGAAAGGGCAGAAAACGCGCAGAGTGGAGGGCAGCAGGACCCGCGGCGGGGCAGAGTGGGGAAGGGTCACGCCAGGACATTACGGGCTGTGGGCCGGGGGAGGGGGAAATGAGGGTGAGTGTTGGGGGCTTGCGAACCTGAGCTCCGCCGATGAGGTCAGCGGAGCCGACGCGGCGGGAGGCGGGCAGTGTAGCCCCCAGACGCCGGGTGCGGACTGGCCGGCGGAGGGGCGGGACAGGACGGGAAATGGGACGGAGAGTAAGGGCCAGGAGAGGAGGGACGAGGGGGCGTCGGCCCTGGACGCCGGAGGCGGCCCGACCGGGATCGTTTCCTTCCGGAGAGGAGGCCGGCTCTGGACCGAGGCGCGGACTGGGGGCGTCCAAGGGCGGGTGACGGGGAAATACCGCGGCCCGCGCTTCCCGGGGCTGGCAGCCTTGGTGCTTGCGGCTCCTCCTCCGGCCCAGTCCGGAGCCCAGCGGCGGGCGGAGCAGGAGGCGGGGAGCAAGGGCGGGAGCTGAGAAGGAGGGAGAGGGAGGGACCAGGCGCGCCAGTGACAGGGTGGCAGCCTAGGAGCGGACGCGTTGCCGCCGCCGCCGCTCCACCTCCTCCTCCTCCTCTTGCAGCTCCTCTTGCTGCCGCCACCGCCGCCGCCGGGAGAAGTTTCACTCCCGACCCTCGCTCCGAGCCGCGGCCCAGAGCAGAGCTGGGAGCGCGGCCGGCAGCTGCAGCTGGCGGCGGGCAAGGCGCCTGGAGCGCTCAGACCCCGAGGCGGTGTCCGCGCCTCGGCGGCGGGCTGCGGCCGAGGCTGGGGGCGCGGAGGCGGAGGCGGAGGAGGGGCTGGTGTGAGCAGGGGGACCCGCGCGCAGCACCGCGGCCGCCCAGTGAGCGTCTGCGCCTGGGGCAGCCGCGATGGCTGTGCGCTCCCGTCGCCCGTGGATGAGCGTGGCGCTGGGACTGGTGCTGGGCTTCACTGCCGCGTCCTGGCTCATCGCCCCCAGGGTAGCGGAGCTGAGTGAGAGGAAGAGACGCGGCTCCAGCTTCTGCTCCTATTACAGCCGCTCGGCCGCTGGCGCCGGCGCGCAGCAGCCGCTCCCCCAGCCCCAACCCCAGCCCTGGCCGCAGCCCGAGCAGTCGCCGCCCCCCGCGCTCCAGGAGCTCCAGGGGCCGCAGCTACCCGAGGCAGCACCCGGGGCTACCAGTTTTCGAAGCAGTCCCTGGCAGCAGCCAGCTCCGGGGCAGCAGCGGCAGCGGGGACGCGAGCCCGAGGGCAACACGGGGCTCCCTGGCGCCCCAGCGGCGGAAGGGGAACCCGAGGAAGAGGACGGGGGCGCGGCTGGACAGCGGCGAGGCGGCCGGCCCAGGAGTAGCCATAACGGCAGCGGGGACGGGGGCGCCGCTGCCCCGAGCTCCAGACCCCGGGACTTCCTGTACGTGGGGGTGATGACCGCGCAGAAGTACCTGGGCACTCGCGCGCTAGCGGCGCAGCGAACCTGGGCGCGTTTCATCCCTGGGCGTGTGGAGTTCTTTTCCAGCCAGCAGTCCCCCAACGCCGGACTTAGCCAACCCCCGCCACCCTTGCCTGTCATCGCGCTGCCGGGAGTAGACGACTCCTATCCGCCCCAGAAAAAGTCCTTCATGATGATCAAGTATATGCACGACCACTACCTGGACAAGTATGAGTGGTTCATGCGCGCCGACGATGATGTCTACATCAAAGGTGACCTCCCAGCGCCGGCTGTCCCGCGTGCACGCCTCCCTGACTCCCTTCTCTGCAACCAGCCCAGTCCCTGCCCAGCTCCCGCGGTACTTCTCTGCCAGCACGTGCACCGCCCTCCCGCAGCCCCCGGCCGGCAGACCCCATCCCTCTCTTCCTCTCCTGCGGTCTGGACCCTCCTCACACCTGCCCAGCTTCCCTCACACTTGCTGTTCTAATTTACGCAGAGCGCTTTCTCCTACTCTTTACCGTGTAGGAAGATGTGGAAAGGGACCCTTAATGCTAAACCAAAGGCCAAGCTAACTGTCCTCCTCTGAAAGCCCCCTGTGGTAGTGGTTTCCCAGTTCGGTCCAGAGGGGTGTGTCCTCGGTGGGGGAAGGGAAGACCAAGGATGCTGGAGAGAGCGAGACTGGAGTCTGGGTTTTCTTTCTTTATTCCCCTACCCTTTTGTTTCAGCTGGATCTAGCGCAGTTTCGGAACTGGTGAGATTGAGGGAGGAATCGTCTTCGCTGTCCCGGGCTCTTCCCTGTGCGTTTCCTTCCCTTTCGTACGACCAGCCACGCACTGGGAGTCCTCTGGCACGGGCACCGCTCCAGCGCTTAGCTCCTTCCAGCTACCAAGCCGCCTTCCCTGCCCCCCGCCACACCTCACTGAAGCCCGAAGGGGATGGGTGTGTTGTCAGGAATTGGTGGTGGGGAAGACAGATGGGCCCGCAAATTATCCTGGGAGCTCCGAACAGTTTTAGCATGCACTAGTGTTGGATCCTTTCCTGATCGTCTTGGTGGCTTCTGCGATAACTGGAAGCTGAACGTCCTTCCCAGAACCATGAGCAGCCACAGCATGGGAAAACTTTCTTGTAGGTTTTAAAACAGGCGCGGTCCTTTACCCTGAGTGTCGGCGGCTTTGGGCAGAGAATATCTAAACTCAGCCCGATCGAAGTTCCCCAGAGCAGAGGAGTAAATTTTTCCATGGCAGCCAGTTGCCTAGGTAGGGAGAGATGCAAGGGAAATAGCAGGCTGTACTAACCAAGGTCTCTCTGTGTGCTTCCCACATTCCCTGGCTTCTTGTTCAAAGGGGGGCAGTCCTTCCTTAGTTTATGCCTCTCTACCTGTAGCCTCCTAGCTTTCTCCTTATCCAGGTTGTCTCTTTCACTTGACTCAACAAAACTTGTCTCGTTTTGGCACAGGAGTGAGTGTAGAGTTATTAAGTAGAGATTTCTTGGGTTTTCTTGGGAGGAGAAAAATCACCGTAGGACTGTTGGTATAGAAAATATTGATAATTGGATATAAAAATAAAGAATGATTTGTTATGATAGCATTTCTAATGCATGTAGTTTAGAGTTTATTCAAAGAAAAATTTTTCATGACCTTATAGTCCCCATGTTGTCTCTGTCCCATTAAAATCACAAAGGTTTCCTGTGGGAAGTTTGCTACATTTTGCAGAGCATTTCTAACATGCATGAACAACATCAACTACTGTCATTTGTCTTAATGCTTTGGAAGATTGTCCTTCAGAACACTGAAATGTCATATTTTTTTCCATTTCTATTAAGAATGAAATGCACTTTGTATTAAGAACCCAATAATAGTCAACTGAAATTCATTAATATCCAGGGAGCTCGGCATGTGATCAAGATAATGACTTCAGATGCCGTGCTCATCAAAAATGATAGTAAAGATACTGACTGTGAATATAAAGGTGATTCTCTACTAATTCTAATATATCACTTTATAGAATACTGAATGGTTTTCAACTGTTTTAGCCACACATTTTTATTTTTAAATTGTCTTACCTAATAAACTTATTTAATTTTAAACAAATATTTATTTTTTCTTAAAAGGTGCCTTCCAAAGTTAAATTTCAAGATAACTCCAAATAATCTTGCTCTTCCTCACCTCTCCCTCTATATATGTATGCATGTAATGTATATATTTTTTGGGTTATATATGAATGAAATTTAGTTAGAGACAGAGCACTGAACTGAATCAGTTATCAGGAAAAATAATGATTGGCTATCAACAATCTGCCAAATCAATGCCAAACAATGTTTAATGTTACTTTATATTTCAGGGAATTTTATTGTTATCTTAAATGTGCTAAGAAACCTGTCTGCCTTTATTCTCCTTATCATTATTTAATCTTCAAAAAAGAAAAAAAAAAAAACCCTGAGATTGTTAGACTCATTAAGGCTTTGCAGTGAGCTTAACCAGAACATTGATAAAATTTTTTTAGGACTTATTAGTTATAAATTAGTATTTTTTTTAAAATAATAGAATATTGGGGGAGTTTTCTCTTCTTTTCAATTGTATAAGACTTTATGGGGAATCTAATGGAAGTTCTGTCCATTTGTACATTAAACATGATTACAAAATTAGGAAAAGGAGTGATCGTTGTTTTTCTTTTTGTAGGTGATAAATTAGAAGAATTTCTTAGATCATTGAATAGCAGCAAGCCCCTCTACCTGGGACAGACTGGTCTGGGGAATACTGAAGAACTTGGAAAACTAGGGCTGGAGCCCGGGGAGAACTTCTGTATGGGAGGACCTGGCATGATCTTCAGCCGAGAAGTTCTCAGAAGGATGGTGCCACATATTGGTGAATGCCTTAGAGAAATGTACACAACACACGAGGACGTGGAAGTGGGAAGATGCGTTCGACGTTTTGGTGGGACTCAGTGTGTCTGGTCTTACGAGGTAAGCCTTTAACTGAGATGAAAATATTTCCTATTACAGGTGTGTACCATTTCACAGTCTGGGGCAATGGTTTCATTTATTATCTGTCTTTATATTTGCTTGAAATGATAGCAGCCAGTCGTGATCAAAGATGATTGTGGCGGACACCTTTCTTATTAGACCTAAGACCTGTCTGAGCCTTTGTTATTGGAGAGACCAATGACTTTAGCAACATTCTACATTTATGATCACATTTCTGGAAGATGCTAGTTCCCTCTTTCCCCTTTTATTTGCTTTACTGGGTTTATATACACATGTATCGATTTCTTGTCCCTAAAAAGATAACTGCTTTTTATTTTCTTGGACTTTAGCTTTTGGTGTTTTTCTTTTTTTTACACTTCTTTTCTTTTGGTTTGTTATGTAATTACATATCTTTGTCTTCAAATAGTTAAAATTTAAATTTCCTTTGAAGATTGTCTTGTGGGAAATTTAACATATCTTTTTAAAAAGCATAGGAAAAGTTAACTGATAATGTATCACTTTTGATTGATTTATTCACAAAATTTTAACCACTGTTTCTATGTCAGAACTTGTTGGACATATAAAAAGAGTGAATTATCTGGAGACAATATAGAAGTTTTAAAGGTGTTAAGTAACTGCTTAATGTTTTGGCTGGTTACCTAGAATTTCTTTATGCCTGCCTTTTTGCCATTTTCTGAGCAGTGACCGTTATTTAAATCATCTAAGTTATCAACTGTTGTTCTTATTGAAGTAATTAGTCTTATGAGAAACTCTGGGATTTTTCCTTCAAAAATTGGTTTTGAAAAGAAATACAATTTTATTTAAAAGTTTCCTTAAAAGATAATCTTAGTAAAAATTAGTCATTTAAATAGTATATTACGGTTTTCAGTATAGTCTGGTTTTCAAGTGGTTGGAGTTTAAAAAAATTGCGAGTTACAATTTCATTCGTTTATCTTTTCAATTTTTTTATGTTACTTACTATAGAAGAAACATTTTATGAAAATGTGTTCCCTGTGAAATCATTATACTTTAAGATTACAAAGATCCATTCATTTTTCTTTTAGAAGTGTAATCCCACTTTAGTTCATTTTGCTTTCATTTTTATACTTTATGGTCTTTCCATTTTGAGTATTTTGTGTATTTATCACAGAAAGTGAAAATTATTAGTAAATAGTTTTTTGGAATACTTACTGTCTTAGTTATCTAGTGCTGCTATAACAGAAATGCTACAAGTAGGTAGCTATAACAAACAGAAATTTATTTTCTCACAGTTTTAGGAGGCTAGAAATCTGAATTTAGAGCGCTGGCTCTAAGGGAAGGCTTTCTCTCTCTCTGTTGGCTCTGGGGGAAGGTCCTAGTCTCTTAAACTTCTGCTTCCTGGTTCCTTGGAGATCTCCATGTGTTTTGGCATCTATCTTACCCCATCTCTCCTCTACTTGCTTGTTTAATCTCTTTTTATATCTCAAAAGAGATTGACTCAAGATATACCCTACACCAGTCCTGCCTCATTAACATAACAAAGTCAACTCATTCTGAAATGGGATTATAACCATAATCATAGAGGTTAGTATTTATAACACATATTTGGGGGGGACATAGTTCAATCCGTAACACTTGCTATGCAAATTAAAAATAATTACATAACCTTTTCCTTTTGATAGTAATTTTTCCTTTATAACACTATCCTGCGACTATCCTTTAGAATAAAATTTATATAAGAACATTATAGTTTAAAAACAGGTAATATAGAATAAACCCCATGAAAATTATTTGTCTTTCTCCATTTAATATAAAACTAATACAAATTTAATTTAATATGAAACTAATTGCGCTTAATTGTGCTTATGTGGAACCTGTACACAGACTGAGAGGCAGTTGTCTGAACAGAACAAGGGGGTGCTGCTGGTTTAAACTCAGAAAAGGTGTGTGCCAGGGTTGTATCCTTTCACCATACTTATTCAGTCTATATTCTGAGCAAATAGAGGAACTGGACTATATGAAGAAGAATTCAGCATGAGGATGGGAGGATGACTTACTAACAACCTGAGATATGCAGCTGACACAACCTTGCTTGCTGAAAGTAGAAGAGGACTTGAAGCACTTACCGATGAAGATCAAAGACTACAGCCTTCAGTATGGATTACACCTCAACATAAAGAAAACAAAAATCCTCACAACTGGACCAATAAACAACATCATGGTAAATGGAGAAATTTTGAAGTTGTCAAGGATTTCATTTTACTTCGATCAACAATCACAATCAAAACCCATGGACGCAGCAGTCAAGAAATCAAACGGAGTATTTCATTGGGTAAATCTGCTGCAAAAGATCTCTTTAAAGTGTTAAGAAACAAAGATATCACCTTGAGGACTACAGCGTGCCTGACCCAAGCCATGATGTTTTCAATCGCCTCATGTATGTGAAAGCTGGACAATGAAAAAGAAAGACGAAAGAATCAATACATTAGAATTATGGTGTTGGCGAAGAATATTGAATATACCATGAACTACCAGAAGAACAAACAAATCTGTCTTGGAAGAAGTACAGCCAGAAAGCTCCTTAGACGTGAGGATGGTGAGACTTCATCTTGCTTACTTCAGATGTGTTAGCAGGAGGGACCAGTCCCTAAGAAGGACATCATGCTTTGTAATGTAGCGGGTCAGCGAAAAAGAGTAAGACTCTCAAAGAGATGGATTGACATAGTAACTGCAACAGTAGGCTCAAACATAGCAATGATTGTGAGAATGGCACAGGACTGGACAACGTTTTCTTTTTTTATATGTAAGATTGCTATGAGTTGGAACTGACTCGATGGCAGCTAACAACAATGATTGAAAGGCATACAATAAATATCCAACATAGAAAACACATTCAGTTGATTTGGTTTATATCAGGGTATTATTCTGCAGACATTGACTTTATGCACGAGCAAAATACCCTCATCAATAATTAAATATAAAGAGGGAAAATATTTGGTGCTTTATTGCCTTAACATTACATGTAGTTTTAACAAATATTTGATTAGATGCCCCTCCCATCAAGTTTCCAGTGACTCTGCTATGAAGGTACAATCCTCACCTAGCAGTCTATCCATTCTTGCTCCAAGAAAACAAAATATGCTCATGTGGCATACAAGCTCATGAATTGATTTAATATTTTATTTTTATAATCTAGGTCTTTGTTATAGTTAACTTAAAGGAAAGTTATCATAGATGTACACCCTCTCTGTTAAAATAAATGGAATCTGAGATTCTTACATGTACTCAAGAGAAGAGACAAAGAATAGAGACTCTAACTCTTATAATTCATAACTTGATGAACACAACATTTTCAGTAACTTTTCACAATACATTTGAATTTAGACTGAACCTTGTCCATCACTGACTTCAGGATCTATATGAAACAAATCATTTCAACCTTTTCAACATTAGAAAGTATCATCTTCAAAAAGAATACTGCTTTAGAATGTTGACTTTATGTTTTGCTAAGCTATTATATAAAATGTACTTTGCTTTGGAATTTCAGTCTTTAAAGGAGTTACTTAAACTATATTTATTTTAAAGGAGGCATTTGTTTAATCCTAATCCAAAGTATCACAGTCTCATTTAAAGTAATTAAGACATATTTCATTACCAAGGGATATATTAAACAGCATATGTAAATAAAATTAGTAAAAATAAATGCACAAAAGAATTACATCTAAGCATTTAATATTAGGGGTGTGTTCTATGTTTAATAAGACACTTGAGCAGGTCAATTTGGCATAGTCTAACTAGGGATACACAAATCCCATGCATCACTTTCCAAGTCATCCATCTAAACAGCCATTATTTTGACTGCATTTTAAGGTGGTTGAAATGGTGTCCATCTATGCTACTATTTCCATCACATAGGAAGATTGATTTACTCTACTCTGGGTTTGTGTCCTCAGTTGAGTTGAGATTTCATATCCGGTCATACAACCAGCTATGAAGTTGATCATTAATTTTCTGTCCACGTTTCTTTTAAAAGAACCATCTGTGACAGAGTTTTCTTAAAATTTTAAATTTCCTTTATCTGTACCTTTCTTATATTTCTAGACTTTGGCTTTTCCTCCTAATAAAAGTACTTGCAGAATTGAGAGCACTGTTACGGAAGCCTACTCATGGCTTTTGAGTCTGAATAGATGAAACATTCATGATGGAATGTTATTTTTTTTAAAAATTGTGACTACACTTATGGAGGATTGCACAAAAATATTAAAACATACAGTCTCTCAAGTTTTCTTTGAATATAAATTGTATTATTTTCAATAAAAAACTGGGAATCTTCTAGCATTCTTCTTTTCTGCTAGGTTGAAGTCTATTTTCTCTGTACTGTATACCCCATTAAGCATAGCATTTAAAGCAGAGAGAAAGTAAGAGAGAGAAGGAGAGAATAAATTTGAACTTGGGTTTGACTCTCCACGCTGCCATTTAGTAGCTTCATTGTCTTTTGCAAGTTATTTCTCTGAGCCTATTTAATTCAACTGGAAGCAGAGGTTATAATAATGTCTAATTCATAGATTTTGGTGAAGATTAAATGAAATAAAATGTAAAGTCCTTAATATAGTGTCTGGCACATAGTAAATTTCCAATAAATGTTACCTATTATTATATTGGAGCCCTGGTGGCACAGTGGTTAAGAGCTTGGATGCTAACCAGAAGGTCAGCAGTTTGAATGCACCAGCCACTCCTTAGAAACCCTATGGGGCAATTCTACTCTGTCCTATAGGGCCGTGATGAGTTGGAATCTACTCGACAGCAATGAGTTTTTTTGTTTCTTATTGTATTGATCATGTGCTATATTATATAACATGCTATATTATATAAAATAGATTTGGTTTATTTAATAAATAATGCTCCTTAGAAGCAAGGATGGAGAGACTTCATCTCACGTACTTTGGAGATGTTGTCAGGAGGAATCAGTCTCTGGAGAAGGATATCATACTTGGTAAAGTAGAGCGTCAGCAGAAAAGAGGAAGACCCTCAATGAAATGGATTGACATAGTGGCTCAAAAGTGGGCCCAGACATAGCAGCGATTGTGAGGATGGCACAGGACTGGGCAGTGTTTCGTTCTGTTGTACATGGGTCACTATAAGTTGGAACTGACTTGATGGTACCTAACAACAACAACAACAATAATTATTAATAATGGATGATTCATATCAAAAGGGTCAAAATAAAAATAAACCAGAAAATTTTTTCAGTTAAAGAATCCAAGATTAATGTTTTTGTGGCAAAGAATAAGAAACCAATTTGCTCCTTCCAGGATTTTAGAAATGTGAGGAACCCAACATTGGTAAAGCTTATTAGAAAATGTGGAAATCTGTTTAACAAATGAATTACGGATAAGTGCTTGACTACTAACCAAAAGGTTCGTGTTTTAGACTTGCCCAGAGGCACCTCAGAAGAAAGGCCTGGCAATCTGCTTTCAAAAGTTCACTGTCTTGAAAACTCTATGGAGCACAGTTCTACTCTGACACAGATGAGTTCTCCATGAGCTGGAATTGACTACATGGCAACTGGTTAGCTGGTTGTCTGTACACATCATATTCACTAACTGATCTTAAGGAAACAACATGGAAAAATATTATTTAATACATCATTATTTAGTACACATATTTAAGGAATCCCAAACGGATCATACTCTATCTACATAAAATATTACCATATAGATTTCTAGGTTAGTTGCTAAAACAGTGGCCTCCTTTTCTGAGAAACTATTAAATTTTCAGTAGGAAAGGAAGTCAATAGTTTTCCATTCTGCAATCAACTCCCAGGAACACCCTGGAGCTTGTCTCTCTAGGCAGCAGGAACCCCCTCCTGATGTACTTCACAGCTTTCAGGAAATGATGTGTAGCTTTAGTTCTTCCTCACAATAGGATCCTGATGGTATAGGAACATATTTTTTACCTCTTGGCCTCGTGCTACTTCTCTCCCTGTCTCTTCTACCTACTTTTTCTTTCTTCCTTCTGTCTTTAATGTTGAATAAAATAAATTTTAAATATATTTTGATATTTGTTGCCTTTTACCAGGTTCTCAGTGAATTAATGTGCTCATTGCTGGAGAACCTTGGCGTTCCAAGAGATCATGAGATGTGTACTCAGATAACAGAGACCAGGTGTGTCTTGACCTCTTCTGAATAAAGAGGCCTTTAGTTGCTGATGGTGGAGTCCCTGGGTGGTGAAAATGGTTAAGTGCTCAACTACTGACCAAAAGGTTGAAGGTTCAAGTCTATCAAAAGAAAGGCCTGGCAGTCTACTTGCAAAAGGTCATAGTCATTTAGAGCCCCATGGATCACGGTTCTACCCTGATATGCACGGGTTCTCTAAGAGTCAGAATTGACTCGATGACAACTGGTTTGGTTCTTTAGGTTGCTTGCTGGTTTCTTTGAGTTGCTAAGCTTTAGACAGACTGGTTCCCTGTATGCCTGAGATCATTGAAGATTCTGGATTGAGATTCTCCTTTCCCTACATGGGTAAAGGCAATTCATTTTCAGGGCCATACGGCAGATGTTAATAATCAGCAGACATCATGGGTTGCTGTTGTTGCACTCATGTATACCTCGCTTTTTATAAGTAAGCATTACTAAGTCAAACGTGTTCGTGAAAAATTATTCTGTTCACTCTGTGTTAGAATTTATTGGCTTCTACTGTTGGCAAAGATCACATTTTTTGGTCGAGCTCTATCTTGGCTACTGTTTTCCTAGTTACCCGAGCTGCAATCTGGCGCCTGGGAAGCTACATATGGCTCTTAAACATTGTTTGGCACATGGAGTGTTTTAAGGTTTTTTGTTTCTGTTTTTAGCAGAGGCAAGCAGTCTTCAGTCCCCTTTGTGCCTATTTTGGTACACCAGACTCTCCTGGTATGTTTCTTTTAACTGCCTGACCCATGTAGGCATAAAAGTTGGATCCCTTGAGCCACATGTTGCAAATATTTGTTAAAATATTCTCTAGAAAATGAGGTAATTCTTCTAGTGAAGAATGAGGTGTATATTTTAAATACTTTAACTTACCAAGTCAAAACCAAACCCACTGCTGTTGAGTAAATTCCGACTCATAATGATCCTATAAGACAGGGTAGAACTGCCCCTTACAGTTTCCAAGGCCATAAATCCTTATGGAACCAAACTGCCACATCTTTCTCCTATGGAGCAGCTGGTGGGTTTGAACCGCCGACCTTTGGGTTAGCAGTTGAATGCTTTAACCACTGCACCAAAGTTAATTTTTTTAAAACTTCGCTGTTGGGATTGTATATCATATAATATACTTCCTTCATTATCAGTATGTTTTTAGTAAACAACAAGAAAGTCCTCAGTGTTAAAAGTTGTTTATACAATTTATTTTGAGCTCGTGCCTTAGCAGAATTGGAAGTTTTCTTATCAGGATAACTTGTTTTCAGGCATTAAAATAGATTCAATCCCAATGATTATCCTTCTCCTTGTGAGGGATTTTTGCATTTCGTCTGAGTCATTTTCAGAATAATTTCTACTTAGCTGTTTGCAGTGAAATGGAACCGAATAATATATATCTTTATTTCATTCAATTAAATGTTGTTTCAAAGAAAACATACCTCTATCTTGGTAAAAACATTTTTCTCTGGGTTTAAAAAACCATTTCATATGGTGAAGCAGATTTTTATTAGCCTTCTTACGGAATTAACTTCACACTGAAACATCTTATGTCCAATATTGGTCCCTAAAGACTATAAACACCCTAGAAAATTCCATTATTTCACAAAAGGATATATTCTGGAAGTGTTTCCCTGTGCTTGTAAGTAATACCAGATATCTAGACCTACCTATTCAGGTTAAAATATCTGTTATTTTCATAGGGCTGTTGCACATCTTTCTTAGCTTCCTCCTATTTCTTATGAGCTTCCTTTCTTTTTCTTATGAGCTTCTCCCTTTTCACTAATTTTGTTCTATCAAAAGCGTGGTCGGTGCTCCAAAAGTATATTAATATACATAGAAAAGTGTAAGACTGGAATTTTGATCTAAAAGTTTATCTTTTAAAAATATTTTCCTGATTCTGATTCAGTCACAATTTAGTTTTTAACTTAACTATAATCAGTAAGCTTCTCACACCTTCTCTTCCCACCCCCTTCCCACTTGTCAAGTGAAATCATCATGCATTGATTTTATGAAATTTCTTTTCTGAGACTCTGTTTTCTTCATTGTACAAAGTAAAATTGCATCCTGAGTTGATGGAGGAGCATGGTGTAGTTTTTACATATTTTGTAGGCTTGGCTAGTTCATTTTCATTGCTAACTCATGCTTACCACCTGAATTTTGACAACTGTACTTCCCAAGATGATGATTTTCAGCAGTTATGAAAAACTTTAAGTTTGGAAGATGCTTCCAGGCAACTTGAAATAAGCTCCATGATAACATAAATACTCATATTAGTTGAAAGGCTTTGAACACGTTTCTTCTTTAATTGATCACTAGTATTCTAACTTTCCTGGCAAATTTTCAAGTTACTTTCCTACTTTTAGTTTCTTTCTCTTGGCCTTCAAAAAAGTATGGTTTGTGAAACATTTATTTTAATCTCTTTTCTACCTGGTAAATTAGTGTTCAAAATACAAAGAAATATCTTCCATTACATAACTATATGCTGGAAGTGTTTCCCTGCACTTGTAAGTAATGCCAGATATCTAGACCATGAGAAATTAAACTACATTTAAGTTCTTCATAACATACCTATTATGCAGCTCTGCAGCTATTCTGTGTTGCCTGTTAATGGCAGATCTATGGGTTGTATGTTTCTAATTAAGAGGAAGGTAGAAATTTCAGCTACCAACTAAGGACTCAAACCAGAACAAGGGCTGATGGCCAGCCCACTTGAGCACAGAGAAGGATTAAGAGAATTCCTAACACCTTAGCCTTGATTTAGCAATGTGGCTTTTTACTTTGATTATATAGCATGTTGCTTCTTTGGACAAAGGTGTAACTTTCGATAAGGTGTTTGAGTTAAACATAAACCTCATTAAAATTTAGAAAAATTCAGTGTCTTGAGGCACATGATTCATTATTTGATATCATTGAACTATACTTAAGAAAACCTAAGTAAAATGAAAACTTGAGGGATTGCAGTTCCTTGAATTCTAATGTTCTCTGCATTTACTGTCCTAACTATTATATGGAGCCCTGGTGGCACAGTGGTTAAGAGCTCAGCTGCTAACCAAAAGGTTGGCAGTTTGTATCCACCAGCTGCTCCTTGGAAACCCTATAGGGTAGTTCTACTTTGTCCTATAAGGTCGCTATGAGTCGGAATCAACAAAACGGCAATGAGTTTGGTTTTAGTTTAACCACTATACACCACTCTACCTGAAGCTTACCCAAAAAAAACCAAATCAGTTGCCATCAAGTTGATTCCAACTCATAGTGTCCCACCCCATAGGATTTCCAGGGCTGTAAACCTTTACAGAAGCAGACTGCCACATCTTTCTCCTGTGAAGCAGCTGGTGGGTTTGAACCTTTGACCTTTCGGTTAGTAGCCGAGTGCTTAACCACTGTGCAACCAGGGCTCCTTGCTTAAGGCTTAATCACATATAAATGAATTTGCGTCATGATATGCATTTAATGTTACCAGTCTTGGAAAGGTATTGGGTATTAATAGTACAGTAAGGGGGTCACAATGAGTTAGAAATGGCTGGACAGCAACTAACAAGAGTTGTTTTATATGCCATGGTTACAAAGGTTACTACTGTTGGTTCATTCTCGGTAGAGTGTTCCCATGAAGAGAATTTAGGGCAGAGAATAAAGAATGACTATAGGTGATGTGAGGAGCCCTGGTGGTGCAGTGGTTAAGCGCTTGGCTGCTAACCAGAAGGTCAGTGGTTTGTACCACAAGTTGCTCCGGGGAAGAAAGATGTGACAGTCTGCTTGCATTTACAGCCTTGGAAACTCTATGGGGCAGTTCTACTCTGTCCTATAGAGTTGCTATGAGTCGGGATCGACTTGACAGCAATGAGTTAATCTTTACGGGGGCTGATCGCCAGGTCTTTCTCCTGCAGGGCCACTGGTGGGTTTGAATTGCTAGCCTTTCAGTTAGAAGCTGAGCACTCAGCCATTGCCAAGGCTCCTGGACTTGGTGAGCCCTTAGAGCACAGCTATTCTGTGTTGCCCATTAACAGCATATCTGTAGGTTGTATTTTGCTAATCAAGAGGAGGATAGAAATATCAGCTGCAAATTAAGGAATCAAACCAGAACAAGGGCTGATGGCCAGCCCACTTGAGGAGCACAGAGGAGGACTAAGAGAATTCCTAACACCTTAGCCTTGAGTTAGCAATATGACTAATAATTATTTGAAATGCTTGTTTTCATAAATAAAAATTAAAGTGTAAGGAAAAATATACACGCACAAATTAAAATATTGAATGAGCAACATTTTAATGAAGAATCTATATATTAATAACCCAATGTCCTATTACAGAGAAATAAATTTGGTATGAAATAAGGATGTTTAATGTGCATAATGAATTTTCTCTTAAAACATGAAAAAATATAGTGATACAAATAATTTTAAAATATTCTGCCTTAGAATTTAGTTATCCTACATTTTATCCAGCTGATTTATTTTCTCAGATATTAAGCATTTTCTGCCAGGCATGGGACTAGGCACATGGGATTTAGCAGTGAGCAGACAAATACCTTCTTTGTCTTTATGGAACTCACTCACAGTCCAAAACGCCAAGGAGCAGGAGTCAGACTTCTAACCAAGCTATCTCACCCCTAATACAGAGTTGAGTTTCCCATCTCCAACATCCTCCTAGATTCATCTTTCACATTCTAAGTCATGAAAGCTCCAGTTGGATCTAACAGTGGTATCTGTCTCAGAACTAGGGATCAAATGATGGTTATTTCATTTTTGCAAGTTAGTTTCTTCCTCTCTTGTTTGTATTACTATTCTCTAAAGAGAAGAAAAGTAAAGCTTCTTAAATTTTTCTTATTTTTAGTAATTTTATTGTATGTTAATGTATTTTGTGCATGTTGTATACTACAAATCACTTGGATTTTGTTTTTTAATTAAGAATGGAGTTAGACTGCCTGGCTTCAAATCCTAGCTCTGCCACTGACTAGCTGTGTGGCCTTTGACAGTTTATTTAACCTCTCTGTGCCTTAATTTCCTCATCTATTGAATGCAGATAATAACAGTACCTACCTCAGGGAACCATGTGAAGATTAAATAAACCGGTGTGTATAATACACTCAAAATAATGCCTGGCAGTGTTAAACATTTTGCAACTGTCAGCTATTTTTGCAGAGGCAGAATAGCATAAAATAGTACCTACTTTACAGAGCTGTTGTGAGAAACAAAAAGTGCAATGTGTTAGAAGCCCTTAGCATAATGCTTGACATGTAATAATTCCTGCTTAAGTGTTAACTGTTAATTAATATTTTATAGTTTACAATGTTCATATTCTTTCTTTTTCCTCACCTGGGAAAATGGTAACATGGGATTGGAAAGGGTTTATATGCAATCGCCTTTTGAAAAAATGGGCTTTGCTGCAGTAGGGAAGGTGTTGATTCAGAGGTTCTCAACCCTGATTACACAATGGAATCCCTTGGGAGGACTTGTAAAAAATTCCAATGCTGGACTCCACTGCTGACCAAGTAAGTCAGAACCTCTTAGAGATGAGGCCTGCATCATGGGTATTGCTTAAAAATTTCCAGGTGATCGTAATATGGTTCTAGGGTTTAGATACTGTTTAAATTCTTCTATTATTTCCTGTATTCAGATATCCATTCTTTAACTGTTACTTAAAAGTTGCCTTTTTCTTTGTTTTCTTTTTGGGGAAATCATAAGAGAGCAATCAGCACTTTTGGATTTCTGTCCATGTCTGTTACTCATCTGTTCCAAAAGGCTAGTCACTGGATTTTAAACCAAGGACTATAAAAGCCGTCACTCATAACTATGTTTTCTCATGGCCTGATTTTCATGGTTCATCTCTTACCTTTTTTTTTTTTTTAATTCAAGATGGATATTTAAGTGTTCTTAGAAAACAATCATATTTTTTAACCTATGCAAGGCTTATGATTTTATAACTGTTTTATTTATTGCATTTAAATAACATACAGTAATAGAGTTCTTAAAATATAGCAGGAATATTTTCATTGATTTGATTGCTTTAGTATTGACTTGTTGAATTGGAGCTCAAAGGAAATAGGTATTAGAATGATCAGCTTGATTGCAGAAATACTAACTTTTTAGCTTTTTTTTCAACTGAAACGTGTAACTTCAATTGCATCCTGTCATTCTCAACAAATATTTCCATGCCCACCAGACCCCTGTGATAAACACTGGATTAATGAGATGGAACTATATTGGCTTTGTACTCACAAAGCCCGCAGGAATCAGATGTAATTGTTGTAACTGAGTAAAATGCTGGATACACAGGCGTGTAAGGGAAGAAGTGCCTGAGGAGAATAGGAAAATGCAATACTTCCTCCAGAACGGAAGTAATGCAAACATAAGGACATTGCCAGGTGAGTGGGGAATGTGTGGAAGGTAAGGGTGGAGGGACGGCATGACAGAGAATACTGGGTTTGGTTGAAGCATATCTGAAGGCAGGAGAAATTAGGCTCAAAAGCTGTTGGTAGAATCCAATTATAAAAGGCTTTGCATGTAATACTCAAAAGTCGAGATTGTATGCTATATATCAGTGATACTTAGAATGACCTGGGGTGATGCAATTGGTTGTGGGTGTCATGCGTAGTATTGTTAAAAAAATCCTTCTGGGTTATTATAATGAGAAGTCAGCATAAAGAATCTGTGCTATAAATAATGGGGAGCTTTGAAGAGTTCTGAGTAGGTGAGCACCATGATCAGATTACGTCTTAATGGCTATAGGATGGATTCAGGATGGATTGCAGGCTCTTGTGCTTAGGGATAGTAGCACATGCCTACACCTGGTGAGAATGAGTTTTGATGAAAGAGTCAACATGGAAATAGAGGCGAAGAGATCGACTTGATTACAGGTGGAATGAGAGGAGGTTTAAGATGACTCATAGGTTTTGGACTTTGATGTTAGTAGTATTCTTATAGATAGGGAATACAGAAAGAAGAGTAGGTTTTGGATGAGTGGTGTGTGTGAGACGTAGGCAGGGGATGAGGAGAAATGAATTCTGCTTTAGATACTTAGAATTTTAATCATTCAATAATTTATTCAGCACATAATTATTGAATATCTGATGTGTCAGACACTGTTCTAGGTGCTGGAGTTATAGCAGTCAACAAAATAGACAAAAGTCTCCCTGCCTTATTTTCTAGACAGGAAAGATAATAAATTAGCAGGCGAGAAGGCTAAGGAGTGCAGGGTGGTTTTAAGTAAGGTGGTTAGGTAGGCCTCACTGAGAAGATAATATTTGAGCCATCTGATGGAGTGGCTTTCCTGCCAAGGAACAGCACGTGAGCAAGTCCCCAGGTGAATGCACTTCACATGGTCAAGAATTAGCCAGAAGTAAAGGGAACTAGAGTTGAGTTATGGGGTTGGGAAAGTAGTAAAACATGAGATCATAGAGGAAAAGGGGGTGGGATGTTATGTGTGGCTTTGCAACCGTTTGTAAAAACTTTTTATTAGAAAAATGAGACCCATACTGTTTGAACAATTTACCCAGATTAAATTGGATTAATTAAAAGTTATTATACCTTCTCCTCACTTATTTTCATGGTTAGGTTCCAAAGACCAGGTCATTATGCGAAATTGGCAATTATATGAAAGTAGAGGATGACCACGTCAGATCACAAAATGTAGTATGACAACATCATTACATAACTGCCAAATCACATCATTACATAAATGCCAAAATACATTATTATATAACTGCAAAACCACTGAGAATCATGGCCCAGCCAAGCTGACATATAACCTTAACCATCATAGCCAGCATTACTCTTGCCTCGCACCTCAGAGTTTTGCCAGACATATGGCGTTAATGGGAAAAATAGTAAGATAGTAGATTTTTTACTATTGTAGTAAGTGCGAAATGTCGGATAACAAGATAGTCGATAAGTGAGGAGAAGGTGTATTTAAAATTTAAATAGTATTTAGTGCTTTAAATCAGTAATATTTGTTAATGGTTCAAAAACTAAAGAGCATAAAAGTACATACACTGAAAAATTGCCTTCCCATTTCTGATCTCCATCTGCCTGGAGAGGCCCTCTCCCTACCAACTAACTACTCTTTTTTATATTTTCAGTGTTTATCTCACATATCAGACAACTACCCCATACCCATTGCCATCGAGTCAATTTCAACTCATAGTGACCCTATACAACAGAGTAGAACTGCCCCTATAGGGTTTCCAAGGAGCTGTTGGTAGATTTGAACTGCTGACCTTTTGGTTAGCAGCTGAGCTCTTAACAGTGTGCCACCAGGGCTCAATTAGACAACTATATATATAGAATATTCCCCCTATTTTTGTTTGTCACAAGAGGTAGCATATAATGCACATTGTCCTATACACACTGTTCCTTTTTTCAATTAAGAGTATTTCCTGAAGTTATTCTTATATTAGTATCTAGCTATCATCATTCTGTTTTCTTTTTTCTATTGCTGCATAATATTTCAAAACAATTTAACTATTATTTTAAAAGAAGTGCATGCACTTTTGGGAGATCAAAAGGAAAATGGACTGCACAACAGCCTCAGAAGAATTTGAAAATCCCCACCCTTTCTGTAGTTGTTGTAAGGTGCCCTCAAGTCGGTTCTCACTCATAGCGACCCTATGTACAACAGAATGAAACACTGCCCGGTCCTGTGCCATCCTCACAATTCTTGTTATGCTTGAGTCCATTGTAGCAGACGCTGTGTCAATCTGTCTCACTGAGAGTCTTCTTCTTTTTCGCTGACCCTCTCTTTTACCAAGCATAATGTCCTTCTCCAGGGACTGGTCCCTCCTGATATCATGCCTAAAGTATGTGAGACGTAGTCTCGCCATCCTTGCTTCTAAGGAGCACTCTGGCTGTACTTCCAAGACAGATTTGTTCATTCTTTTGGCAGTACATGGTATATTCAATATTTTTCATCAACACCATAATTCAAAGACATCAATTCTTCTTTGGTCTTCCTTATTCATTGTCTAGCTTTCGCATGCATTTGAGGTGATTGAAAACACCATGGCTTAGGTCAGGTGCACCTTAGTCTTCAAGGTGATATCTTTGCTTTTTAACACTTTAAAGAGTTCTTTTGCAGCAAATTTGCCAATGCAATGCATTGTTTGATTTCTTAACTACTGCTTCCATGCGTGTTGATAGTGGATCCAAGTAAAATGAAATCTTTGACAACTTCAGTCTTTTCTTCATTTATCATGATGTTGCTTACTGGTTCAGTTGTGAGGATTTGTGTTTTCTTCATGTTGAAGTGTAGTCCATACTGAAGGCTGTAGTCTTTGATCTTCATCAGCAAGTGCTTTAAGTCCTCTCACTTTCAGCAAGCAAGGTTGTGTTAGCTGCATAACAATGGTTGTTAATGATTCTTCCTTCAATCCTGATGCCCCGTTATTCTTAATGTAGTCCAGCTTCTCTGATTATTTGCTCAACATACAGATTGAATAAGTATGGTGAGAGAATGCAACCCTGACACACACCCTTTCTAAAACTACAAAAACCAAACCCGTTGCTGTCAAGTCGATTCCAACTCATAGCAACCCTATGGGTTTCCAAGGAGTGCCTGGTGGATTCGAACTGCCGACCTTTTGGTTAGCAGCCACAGGTCTTAACCACTATGCCAGCAGGGTTTCCAACACCCTTTCTAGATAACTAAAAAAAAGTTTAGAAAGAGTAATGTACTCCTTAAATGATTAGCCCTTTTAAAATGTGTCTCATTCGTTTATTCTACAAATATTTATTGAGTACGTTTTTAGTACCAGATACTTTGCTGAGGGCTCACCGATTGATTGCCATGAAGTCAATTAGAGTAGAACTGTCCCCTGGGGTTTCCAAGGAGCACCTGGTGGATTCGAACTGCCAACCTTTTGGTTAACAGCTGAGCTCTTTACCACTGTACCACCAAGGCTCCTTGTTTGGGGGGATGGGTAGGACATATGAATTCTCTATCCTTGTGGAATTTATAGTCTCATGGAGGGAGATAGACAATAAGCAGGTAAACATATAGACATACTAATCATAAACTCTGATAAGAAATGAGCAGTACATTCTGGAGAGAGTTAAGTGGGGAGAGAGAATACACATTCACCAGAGAAGGCTGCTAGGAAGAGGTGAAATTTGAGCCCAGAGGCAAAGGAAGAGAATAAACCTGGGGAGTTGAATATCCAGCCTAAACAAATAGCCAGTGCAAAGACCCTGAGGTAAGTGAGGGACTGGGTGGAGACCAATGTGGTTGAAGTATAAACATCCAGGAGGCAAATGCTATGGGGTTGAGTTCCAAACAGGAAGGAGCCAGATGACAGAATGAAGCTTATTAAGACAAATGGGAAAGCTTGAAAGATTTTTAAGGAGCCAAATGGTGTGACTTATCTATAATTTCATGTTCTTTTTTTTTTTTTCCTATTAAAAAAAATAATATGTATTTGAACCTTTAAAAATTGTAGTCAGGTTATTTTTTTAGGTATGTATAGTGTGATTTAAAAAAAAATCTGACTACGATTTTTAAAGGTTCAAATACATATTATTTTTTAAATAGGAATAAAAGGAACACGAAGTTTTTTTTAGATATGTATAGTGTGATCTGAGAGTCCTGGTGGCACAGTGGTTAAGAGCTTGGCTGCTAACCGAAAAGGTTGGCGGTTCGAATCCTCCAGCCAATGCTTGGAAACCCTGTGGGGCAGTTTTGCCCTGTCCTATAGGGTCACTATGAGTTGGAATTGACTGAATGGCAACGGTTTATTTATCTTTTTGATAGCTTGATCTCAAAGGTATTTTGTTACAAATTGTAATATTAAAAACACATTTTATATCTCTCGAATACTATTTATACTAATTACATACAGTAAAACCTGCGAAAGCTGGAACTTGTGTAAGGTCGAAACCTGTCAGAGAAGGAAAACTCAAATATTTTCCACTAATAGAGAGTAGTAGAAAAGTGGCAAGACTGCACCCTGTCAAAGGCAGAAAACTTGTGAGACCCAGGAAAACAAGGCAGTTCTGTCAAGTTCCGGCTCTCACGGGTTTCACTGTATATGTAAAATATTTATTAATGTGTGAGCTTGTGAGGGCAGATTTAGTAGAGAGTAACTAAATGGCCAGTAAGAGGATCGTACACGTAAAGCGTAATAAATGTCCATAAGTAAATTTGGGCCCCCATATATTGTATGGATTTACCAGAATTTCTATGCAATATATTATTTCACTGTCTAGTTTTCTGTATTAGGATTACAAAACACATTTTGGATCATTACAGTACATAGTGGAGCACTGGTGGCACAGTGGTTAAAGCACTCGGCTGCTAACTGAACGGTCAGCTGTTCGAACTCATCAGCTGCTCCAAGGGAGAAAGATGTGGCAGTCAGCTTCCATAAAGATTACATCTTAGAGACCTTATGGGGCAGTTCTACTCTGTCTTATAGGGTCTCTATGAGTCAGAATTGACTTGACAGCGATGGATTTTTAGAGTACATAGTATAGAACTTTATCATACTTTATTATTTGATAATAGTCCAAAGTTCTTTTTATTTCCTTTGAAAATTTAGTTGACTTTTTTGCATATTTATATAATATTATGTGTTATAAATGGTAATTATTCTTGTACTACAGAGTCATTTTATAGAGTTTTTATCTAAAATAGCTTCAATTTAGTGTTCTAACGCTCATAAGTTATATGTTTTTCTTTGTGAAACTGGAGTGTTGGATTTATGAACATATAATTCTGTTTCCTGTCTTAATTAATTGAATTGTGGATGATTCTGCTATACATAGATTTAGATCATGATACTTTAGATTAATTACATAGCAGATGAATTCACCAGCCTTGAATTCCTGCCTGTGTAATTGCTTATATTGATTCATATGTTTCTTCTATGGTTATTTATCATTCTCCATTTCTCATATTTAACCATTATCTTGTCTTGGCTTCCTTTTTTTAAATTTTTTAATAAGTAAACTTAAAGACTTGTGAAGTTGTGGTAAATCAAAAATCAAGTTACAGCAAGAATGTCTTCTGACTTTGGAAAGTCTATGGAGAGACCCACCATAATCAAATAATCTTTGTTGATCAATGTTTGCTCTTCTGACAACATATTTTATAATAGTGTTTGTGGCTGTTTCATTTACGTTGGTTATAAGCATATCATTAATGATTACTCTTGCTATTATACATAATGAATTCTACTTATAGATTGTCTAACATTTGATTAATTATAAAAATAATTTGAAATCTATTAAAATAGACTTGGTGTTTCACTTGAAGAGCATTTAATAGTATATCATAAATTTGTATTTTGGAAACCTAAGCAATTAATGAATGATAGAGTATTAATTAACAAAATTATAAAATAATTATTATACTTCTATAATAAAACAAAACTACTTGAAGCAAACTCTATACATGTAGATATTTACATGAGGGCCTGTAAACCCCTAAATTAAATAAATTTTAATTTTTTGTTCTTTTTCTTATCTATACTGCATTCTAATTTTCTTCATCTTAACTAAATTTTAATTTTATATTTTTTATTCCCCTAATTTTTCTTTCTTCTCTAGTGTTCATAGTGTTCAAATATCATTATTAAGTTTTATTGTGACTTAGTCCATTTTTGAAACAATCCCTTAGCTACCAAACACAGCCACGTTGCCCTATATTATTGACACATTATGAATTTTGACTGTACTTTTCTCAGAAAACTAAATTGCCAGATTAAGGGTTAAAATATTGTATCTTCTTGTTTTAATTTTGACACTTTTAACAAATGATCATGTAAACTAGATTTTCTGTTCATGCCACATGATCATAGAGTTGAATATCAGCCTAAGCCTAACCAACACTCTCAAACTATCCCAGGCTTGGACAACCTAAATCTTGTTGAAGTAGACCAAGATTCCATTTAATCAGATATATCATCTGGATAATAGCTTAAAATATTTGATAATGAGTGAAAATTATTTTGTCAAATTTGACATAGTTGTAAATTGTTTATGGAAATAATTGGGGGAGATCAGTTTCATTGCTTTCCAAGTTTATTGTGTAGAAGCATATAGTGGTTTTGTATGAGTATGTAAGTAGTGATTCTGACAGTTCCTAATTATGTAAAACATTTGAGATTTTGTTTTCTTAAAGAACTGCTGCTTTCATCATAGTCTATGTCTAAAAGATTTGCGATTTAAAACACTATGTGAAAAAAAAAAAATACTTCTTAGGGATTCGAGTGGCTAATCCCTTTCTTGGTATAGTCCATTTCTCTATACTAGTATTGAATACCAGTTTATAGGCATGAGTTGACAGGACATCTAGTTTACCAGCCAGTCTCCATGACTCCTAGACAAATAAAATCAAGAATGATGTTAGTGTTACATGATTTTTATTGGCTAACTTCTACGTAGCTATTAGTCACAGATTTGGAATACCAGAAAACAACGAAAAAAATTTTTTTTGTTAGCTCATATTTGCTATATTTTTCCCTGTAGAACAGAATTACTATGGCTTGACATAGGACCTAATAGATTTCCTTTTTTTTTAAAAAAGCAGTGGGTAGAGCTGGCATCATTTTATATAGTTATTTTGATCAGTTTCTTTTGAATGCTGTCTTTAGTAGTGAGGTACATTTATATGAATCTCTGCATCATTTTAGTAGTTGAGGTTTTTAATTTGTTTAGGAAATGAAAGCCAGAACACAAAGACATACTGCAGTGTAGAAAGTCATATAAATGACCTGACCAAATGCTGACCTGTAACTTGGCGTGGTTCTATTCATTTCTATTCTGTTTCTTTGTAGAATAAAGAATGTTAGAAATGTCTGAAATGTTTAGTATTTTACTATGCTTATCATTAACAATAATCTAAGCTGTTTAACATTTCTGAATATATAAAATAATGATAAACATAAAATATATTTATATTGATATATAATTATAAATTATTGACCATTCATTATGTACCAATCACTGTAATGGGTACTTTTACATACTTTTCAGGTCTGTAAGATGGATTAAGTGAGGAGAAGTTTCCTTTGTCCCATGCTACACATGAGGGAACAATGCTCAGAGCAGTTTAGTAACTTGCCCAAAGACCATATTGTTTTTGAAATATTACATTGACATTCTGCCTAAGAGTTCAAATAATGGCATTTCATTTTTATTTTAAAACAATGTTAGACTAGAATAGACAAGTTCAAGTATATTCAATATGAGGAAATTAGAAAGAAGAGATAGGTGGCAAAGGTCAGACAATAAAGACCCAGAATGGAGAACTGCTGCCATCAGTTTTAGCATTCACTCCAATAGACATTGTTACCTGTTAGAGATAAGGAGCCTCTTCATCTTTCCAGAAGAGACGTGTGAAGAGTGAATAAAATGGACCAAAATTGCTACAGTCCTTCTGGTCCTTAACATGTGTGTTAACAGGATAAATATCTAAGAATAAAGTTTTCATTTTCAATAGAAGGAGAAAATTGTATATTTTATTGCATCTCAGAATGAGAATAAAAATGTAGTCTATCATTTTTATCTAAAGTAGTTGTTTTTCCTTCAGCTGTACTATTTAGGAACAAAGTATACATGGGCATATATGTACACTAGGATTTTACTGATTGGTATATATCCATTTTATCTGGAAAATACTCCTTGTTCTGTTAATTAGTTTATGTTACAGTGAGGAAGATTTCTCATTTACTGCTCAGAAATACATACACATAGAGAAAATTTCTCAGGAATAGTAGAGAAACACTTTTTTATAAAAACAAATGAACAGGTAAAGCTTTGTTGAAATCCTTATGGTTTCAGGGTTTTTTTAATGAATGTTTCATAATTATTAGTTACTAGAAGTGCCTTTTACATTGACTTATATTGTTAAATTCTTGTGAAAATCACTGTGGATAAGTGGGGCTATCACCATCTTTATTAGAATTATCATAGTAAGCAGGCTTGTGTGGAACACAAACAGTGTGCTTAACCATAGGTAGAATATGAAAATAATGGTGTTCCAGATAACAGCATTGGAAAGATACAGCAATTGCTGGAATTAAAATATAATGTCATACACTAGCAGTATCAGAATGTCAGACCACATCTGTGTGAGTGTATGGGAAGTACTTTCTGAGTATAAGATTCCATGCCTTGTTCTAGGCACATACTCTCTTCCCTTGAAGAGTTTAGGGTGTAGCTAGGGAAAAGGATCACTACATAAGAATATGAGTAATGTAGAAGGAAGCATGGGATTGATGCCAAATGAGTGGTGCATAGAAAAGCACTATAGATATTTAGAAGGAGCCATCACTGGGAGCTATGAAATTTTGGCAGGAAGGCTTCATGGAGAAGTTGATCTTGATTTGGAAGCGTAGATAGGTAAACTTCTCAGGCATAGAGAAGGAACCAGCCAAATTGGGACTGTACATAATGCGTTTCAGGTATGATGATCAGACTGGCCTACCCTAGGTCAAGCTGCAGATGAGGTATCAAAGCACCAAAGGAGGAACTAGGGAGTCTACTTGCGCAGGGCTGGCTGTGTTGGTGAGAGCCTAAGAGCTGAAATGTTGACAGAAGGCAACGTGGAGACTACACATAAGAGACGATAACAACAGAGGGACCCTGAAAAATACGAATGAGAATCCCCTCTTACTAGTGGGCGCTGAGGCTCATGTTTAGCCACCCAGTTAAAGTAAGGCCTTGACATTCTGGAACCCCCTTAGAGCATGAGGTTAGTTTAGTCCTCTCTTTGAAAACTTTATTGAAATTCTTGTCCAATGTGCCTCAGTCTTCCCAGTCCACTTCATTTTAAATTGCCTCTATCTCAGCTTCCAGTATCTTATTACAGTCTGCCTATAGCAACATTTGTAGGCTCATGTATCATGCTAACTAAAAAAAAATATATATTTTATCATTTTGAATAATCCACTGGAAACAGCTCCTGTTTGATGCAGCTCTGTAAATAATTTGAAACGTGTATTTACGAAAAATACATCCAGCCTACCAATGTGGCTGTATACCCTTACTTATTAATGCTGTTCTACAGCCAGCTGTATGGCCATTTGTAGCCATTTCTACAGATGGACTTCCTTGTCCTGCTTTGTGGGCCACAGCTGATTGGTGTGGTTAATCCTTTCCAGCACAACTTTACATGAAGGCCTTTTAAAAGAAGCCACTTATTAATTGTTGTCCCATTTTTAATTAAGGAAACCACTAAGTGCTTAATAAATTATACCTGGGCTTTTAATAGTTAAAATGCATTTTAACTACCATAAAGTAAATGTATTTTTAAATTTTAAATGTATTTTTAAATTTTAAATGTATTTTTAAAAATGAATCTTTACTAACCTTTCTGTAAGGATATAACTATTTATAGATATTTAGATATAGAAGTGCATGAAGCCAACATGTAAGTTATTGTGTCGGTTAAAAATGCATTTGACTGAAGAAAACAGAAAACTTGACCACTGTGGCTTTTGTTTTTCAGTTTTTCTGAAGTGTGGAGGTGAGTAGTTCATGACTAGCTAGATGCAAAATGATGTCATCATGGTCCCGTGTTTTTACTCTCTTCCTGCTCTGCCTCAGAGTGTTGATTTTTGTCCTTACGCTTATTGGTTTCAGGCACTTTCAGGCGTCTAATACTAGTTTCAGGTATGAAGGGGAAATCCTTTCTCCTGGTATGGGTGTAGTCTTCTTTTCCCAGGGATGGAAATTCTCTCCATGGACTTCTCCATACATATCCCTGGTCAGAATTGTGTTGTATATCCACCTGTAGCTGCAAAAGAGGCTGGTAGATCGAGTACTTAACATTCTATCTTCCACAGCAGAAGGAGGCAATGGAGATGGAGCTTGGGAATAAAAAAAACCCAAACCCGTTGCCATTGATAGGTGTTGATAAAGCTAACCTATATTATCTATAAGGTTTGATGGTAACTACTGGTTTAGAACTTCTGGATACTGAAACCCAGCATCGGCTACTTTGGGTTGGCATCTTTCTAATTCATGTAGTTTGTATATACTAAATGCAATAGTTTATGTATTACAGAAAATTCTCATATTAATTCTGAATTAGAGTTCAAATGTTAACTGATATCCATTTAAGAAATGGAAAGGCTTTCCCCCCCCCTCCCCCATTTATGTTGAGATTTCTTAGGCTCTTATTTACTCCTAAGGTGGTAAATGATTTATAGCATTTTTAACCAATAAGATTACTTCTACCCAAATGGACCAGCAAATGTTAGGACAGACAGTGAAGTGTTAACTGGCCTGGAAATGAGGAGACCTAGGTTTTTATATAATCTCTGACATCAGCTAGTTCATAACCTTGCCTTTTGGAACCATCTATAAAAGAGGACTAATAGTGAGTCCCCTACCTTTCCTACTGGATTGTGACCATGACATGATATAGCACAGGGTGATAACAAATATATAAAGAAACACTAGAATATGACAGTAAATGTCTCACGACAACCCCTTATCTGGTTGGAGACTGGCATGGCTGACGAGATTAGAGCAAGATGCAGACTCAGAGATGCTCTGATCCAATCTCTGACAGGGTAAACTGGCCTAGATGTCCTCTAAAGAACACCCATCCTATGAGAATGTGATTCTGTGGAAAACAGTCAGAATGCCATCTCTTGGCAGAATAAGAAATCTTTTGAAATTAGCATAAGGTTGTCAGATTTTGGTCAGTGTGACAGCTATTTCAATCCAAGCTTGTTGGACTGTTTCCTTTGGAAATACATAAACAATGATTCAGATGCTGGGAAAATCCAATTTAAAAAACATTTCATTTTGAGAGTAAACTTCTAAAGCTGCATATTATTTTTAAAAATCTAAATAAGCAAGGAGGTAACAGAAGGGTTTACCTTATGCTGTATTCATTAATAAAAACACTTTTTAAACTGCCTAAACTGATTTTTACTTGAGTTAATTTTACTTATTTGTAGGATAATTAGGCACAATTTCTTAATTCAGTGAGCTATTTTTAAGCTTATAAAAATCAGCTAAATTAAAAAAAAATAGCTGATAATAAATAAACCCTTGGAATGGGATATACATAACCCTAAGTGAATTCAGCATTAATCTCTGAATTATTTTAAATAATCCTTAATGTCTTCAGGAGAATGATTTTGAACGCATTTATATGTGAAAGCAACTTTTTATTTATAATACTTATAAAGTCTGCCTGATAATTTACTTCCTTTAACAAATGTTTATTTTGAAATGCCCAAACATCAGCTCTTGCCACTTTTTCTTGACGTTCGTGTGAAATGGACACTAAAGTTTTCAATATTGGTTACGTGTAATCTATCTTTGACCTAGTCATTTTACTTTTAGTAATTTATTGTAAGGAAATTAGGCATAATGATGATATTTATTGCGACATTTTTAAACTAAAAACCTGAGAGGAAACCTAAATTATAGAGGGGAATGTTTAAACTACTGTATATCTGTGTGACAGAATTAAAGACAGCCATTAAAAATGGTTTCCTATGTTTACAATAAGAAAGAAAAAAAATACTTATGATATAATGTTATGTGGAAAGATAAAATGGGTAAAAATGACTATAAATCATCTCGATTCAATGTATAAATCATACAGCAGTGCAATTACAACCTGGGGAGCAGTACATTGCACTCCATTATTCTTGATATGAATATGTTAATATTCACGTGGGTGGCCTGCTTACTGAAGTTTAGAGTGCTGTTTTGGGGTAAACGAAAAAAATAGTGGATGTTGTGCCAGATGGTAATATATGTCTCTCTCTCTCTCTGTGTATGTGTGTGTGTATGTGTGCTGTCAAGTTGATTCCAACTCCTAGTGACCCTATAGCACAAAGTAGAACTGCCCCATAGGGTTTCCAAGGCTGTAATCTTTACAGCTGACTGCCACATCTTTCTCCTGCAAAGTGGCTGGCAGGTTCAAATCGAATACCTTTTGGTTAGCGGCTGAATGCTTAACCACCGTGCCACCCGGGCTGTTTGCCAGATGATAGGGATATAGGAAATATGGAAGAATCATTTGTATTTAATGCAAGAGGCATTATTATATCTTCTTCAATAGTGAAATCCCATGATTACAACAACCTTTTAGGAAGGGAACTGAAGGAAGATTATGTGAAAAATACTGGAGGATTAACTTTGAATTCGAAAAGTTGAGTAGGAAGCTTTTATTTTTCAGCCAGAACAGGCTTTTCACTGGTACTCAAGTGTGAATAGAAGCCTGTACTGATCATGGGGAGGACTCAAAATTAAACATAGCTATCTTATTTCGTTTTCAAAAAATAATACATCTTTTATTTCCACTAAGGAAATGATATGAATAAGATCTGAGAAAAGAGATGTGATAAGAAAACAGGTTTGCTGTAAAGATGCTTAGATTTGATAACTAGAAGGAGCTTCACTGCTAGGAGCACCTAGAAATGTACAAAGAAATTCTCATAATATGAATTAAAATCTTACATGAAATGTATCATACTGAGAGCTGGACTATAAAAGGAAGACAAACTACTAAAAAGAGCTATTTTAATTCCTGTGTTAAAGAGTAAGTTTCTGGTAAAGATAAACAAAATTTCCTTGTTTACAACATATTTTCTCTAGTACAGTTATGCCTTTTTTTTTTTTAATTGAGGGAACAGTTTTAAGTATTTAAATTCATATTTCTGAGGTAAACTTTCTGAAATATTTTGTTTTGAGCAGTCCCTTTAATGTTTAAATAATCTCTCCTCTGATCATAATCATGAAAGAGGTTATCTTATTATGTATTGTTTTCCCTTCTTGTAGTTACCTATAGTCAGATATGAAATAAGAAGATCAAATACAATTTTTGTTTACTTTTGGTAGCCTCTGTCTTCATGCTGAATCCGTAAATTGGAGTCACTACATAGCACTACCTCAGAGCACTCATTTTCTTATGTCAAATAAAGAAGCACAGACATTACTCTTGTGGCTACTGTGTTAGTCATCCAGTTGAAAGGTTGTTTATTCACAATCTGTTATTTGGATAAAATACTCATTTGACACAGTTTGGATTTTCAGAGTTCATTCATCCACAGCAAGGGTGAAAAATCGCTGCGTAAGTAGAATTCTTTACCACAGAACTGCTTGGATAAAAAGCAGGAATGGAAGGAAAACAAAAATTGATGCAGTTAGAAATGAGATGGAGGATACTTTTTGATTCATTGACCTTTTACCAAATTCCAAGTCAATCACAGGGAAATGTTGCATTTTTAAATAAGTGTTAGAACACAACATTCACAGCCCTGGCAGAATGAAAGTTGCCTTGTGTCAGGTGTTGACTCAGACAGCTCATAGCTCAGCGGTCATTGTTTAGACAATATTCATTTGCAAAGTAGGTGCAGGAAAATGGCCTGGTCAGTGCTTTTTGACACCAGATGCTGCAGAGCAAAGACTGACTAGACAGATCTGGGAACTGGGCTGGGCACATCCTTATATCTGTTGATTCAGAAGCCAATTTTTGGCAAAAAATGACTTGCAGTTTAAGACAACAAATGATTTCAAAGCTTCAGCAAGATACTCATTAAAAGATAATCTATATTCGTATTGGTTTTAACCATTAATTAAATAATACATGCATTTTTATGCAAGATTTTGTGAAAACTTGATAGACTGCATAAAATTCATTAGAGAATAAAGAGAATTAACCCTTCTTAAACCAAACCCAGATTTCCAGAAAATTAGATTGTCCTTAATTAACTTCTGGTTCTGCATAAATAAAGGCCAAATATTTTGCATAGCGTATCAGTCAGGATTCCTGGCTGAAAGCAGAGGATGACCTCTGGCTAATATACACAGAAAGAAACTTATTAAAGGATTTTGGGCAACTCAGAATACTGGCTGGGTTTCAGGCTAGGTTGCCAGGGAAGTGCCCAGTAACACGCTGCATAGCCTCTCTGTGCCTTGTTAGTGCCGCCACCGCCAGGCATGCACGAGACCTTGATCATCAAACACTGACTCTGGAAACACTGCTCCTCCATCTGCCACTGTGGCCGCTACCCTTGTAGGGAAGCAGTTTGCACTGTTTCTGCTGCTTTTTGTCACTAGCTGCCTGGGTCAGATGGATCTCCTGGGGAGATCCCAGGTCAGATTTCTGCACCCTAGCTGTAAGGAAGGCTGTGAACGGAAGTGTTAATTTTTTGCTTCTTTGGCAGACATAAGTTGGGAGATTCCTCAAACATAAGAATGGAGTATAGGTGATGAGAGTCCAGAAAAATTAAAAATGTATATGGCATGCCAGGTCTTAAATACTTACATCATAGCCTACTCTATTCCACCCCCCACGTTCTCCCATATGTCTTAGATTCTGGTCATAGACTCCTCATCATCTCTGCAACATCCCCTATACCATTCTGACCTTGTGGTTTTGCTCAAGTTGTTTCCTTGGCCTGGAATTCCCTCCTCTCCCATTTAAAACTATCCTTTAAGGCCCATCTCAAATACCACGTCCTCCATAAAAATCTTCCGTTTTCCCCTAGGTAGGAGAAATCTCTTCATTTAGATTTCTCTCTCTTGCTCTCCCTCTCATTCTGTCTCTTTTCGTTTCTATCTCATCCCCATTTGAATGGCAAGGTCTTCAAGATGAGGTCCATGCTTCAGGCATTTTGTGGAGCTTCTAGTTATACTGAACTTCAGGCTATATTCACTGGTGTACCCTCTTGTCAAAAGAGTTTTTAATCTGACTGTTTAAGACTCTAGTTTTGTAATAATTGAATGGGGATTTATGTTTTTATGTATTTCCTCCAAACACCGTTTTACATAATGCCTCAGGGATTGTCTCTACGCATGGTTTGAAAAGAAAGCAAAACTAAAATTTACATATATTGAATTTCTCTCTCCAGATAATGTACAAAAATTGATGTGTACAAATAATGTTGTTTAGTACTAAAAATCAAGCCTTCCTATCTGCTTGCCTAATTGTAGGTTCATTTATATTGGTAGGTTATAATATAAGGAATTTTTCAGATAAAAAAAACGAAACACAAACCTAGGTTTTTGCTAAATGAAGACTTCGGATATAGACAGTCTTATTCTATCTGAATGATGCTTTGAATTTACGCCATGTGGTGAACTTGATTTTGTTGAGTCTGGATTTATATTTGAGACATGAATAATCTCCATTGGTGTTGAAAAGAATGGGCTGGAAATAAAGGTGGACTAATAGCTTTTTCGTGCAGAGTCTGTAATATCAATTAACATGGGAAATCTTTTTATAAGTGCTTCCTTGAGATTAAATGATAACTTAAAGCCTGAGGATATGAAGACATAAGGATCAAGCGTATCTTAAATTCTGGGTATTCTGTTTCACATTATAGTGGCAGATATTATTCCTTTTCACTAGGGACCATTTTCTGTTATCTGAGTTATAGAACTATTAAAGTATGATCTTGATATACTATCTTAGAATCTAAGTAGTATTTGTGATAATCAAATTATAATGTCGTTGAAAGAGCTCTCAAAAGGCTTGACATTAAATAGAAATGTTCTAAATTCCTTTTTCTAGTTTTGGTTACCTTAGTGCCTGAGGGCTCAGAGGAATATATTCTCACTGCTTAAATGCAGCACACAGTGTTTCTGCACACATTATAAGAGATTTAAAATACTTGCTAGATCTAAAGGGATGTGACTAGGCATCTTGCTAACTTCTTTTTTATAGGTGAACTGAATCCTTTGTTTACTACAGATGTGA
>NW_004444288.1:605982-606648 GCF_000243295.1 Trichechus manatus latirostris | reverse complement strand
GCTCACTTTGGTTTTTATTTTATAAAATATCTTTTATTTGATCATGGATTTGGGAGGTTGAACTTATGTTTAATATTTTCTTCACCTATGACATGTTGCAGGTTCAGTGATAACAGATTTTTATGAGCTTAGTTTCAATTGACGCTTATATTATCCTGTTTCCAATGGAAAAACTCCAATGGGATGTTTTCTTGGACCCCAAGGAGTCTGCGGTTGAATTCTTATGGATCTGAACGTTCTCTGCAGACATTATTTTGTATTTTTATTTTGCTGATAATTAAAATATATACTGACTCACATGGACAAATTCTGGATCATTTGGATAACTCTGTTCTAACTGAGCGCTTCCATGAAGTACCAGTATCCATGTTCATGTCTGTGTTTACTCTTTTGTTGGAGCCAAAAGGAAATATTTTCATTATTGTGAACTAAGGAGAGCAGAAAAGAGTCAGACTTAATAAGTACATGGTACATTGGCCCCAAATGAAGATTAAAGTATCATCAAGGCACACTGTAAGGAAGATTTTGTAGTACTTAAAGTAGAGAAAACTGTTGGAGGAATTGATTCATCAAATGGCAGTGATACACACACACAACTCAAAAGAACCTGTGCCATTTTAGGCAGTATCATAGACAAAATTGCAAAACAATTGTCACATTAAATTA
>NW_004444288.1:601252-602655 GCF_000243295.1 Trichechus manatus latirostris | reverse complement strand
GACTCCATGTGACAGAGTAGAACTGCTCCATAGGGTTTTCTAGGCTGTAATCTTTATGGGAGCAGATCTCCAAATCTTTCTTCCTTGGAGCCACTGGGTGGGTTTGAACCACCAACCTTTTGGTTAGGAGCTGAGTGCTTAACCATTGTACCACCAGGGCTTCTTGTCTACAGCATATCTCTGTAAATGTTTGATCTAATTTTCTAGACCAATATATCTTTAAAAGTTGTACATGAAAACAAAGTTTATTCTGCTCATAGATGAAAATTCCAATTTCTGTATTTTTTCTTCCTTTTTTTTTGAAAATTACAAAAGTAATTCACACTTCTTATAAAATAATCAAACAATACAAACAAGTAAGGGGGAAAAGTAAAATTCTCTCCTTTTTCCTTCCCAATAACAATGAATGTGTTTATATTTTAGACAAAACAATGTTTTTTCATTAAAAAAATTAAAGACACAGCAAAGGTTCTTTTGTCATTTCCTTAGCTGCTTGTGAAATGACAATTTTAGTGTACTTGTATACTTCTTTGTCTGTACTTTGTTTTCTATTCAAGGGAATGGAAAAAGATTAACTGGGTTTGAAATTAAAATAAATGAGTCTATGGATCGGACCCTTTGTGATTCAGTAAAAACAGATGTCAGATCAGATACCTGATTACTCCAATATTCGCAGTTCGTTAGTCATTCTGAAGCCTTCTGTGAAGTGCTACCCTGGGTGTTGCAGGTGAAGACAGGCATTAGGAGACTGTAGGACAGGATGGATGTAGAAGGTGGTGCATGCACTTGTTACGAGAAAACAAAAGCCAAAAAGCTCTAGTCTGTTCTTTCAAACTGGTCTGGGCACCCCAAGAAAAGCCACAAAATAAACCTGGCACAACTTCCTGAATTATCAACTTTGCTCTATGTTTTGAGGGGAAAAAAGTTATGATAAAATAATTAAGGTGATATTAAGGAATGAAATTAAATGCCTAACTTATAAGATTTTTAAAGTTTTAAATTAAACGAAAGAAATTATTTTTAAGCTTTGAGCTTATAGTGTCAAGTTTCTAAGCATATACATATTGTTTCTTTCACGAAAGGCACCTCTGCTTGGGAAAATTTGAGAAACTCTGCTATATGGTAGGGAAAGAAAAGAGAAAAGAGACTCATGGATTTTCATTTTGGACAGTATAGGGGAAGAGAGGAGTGGATAAAAATTGAGGATTTCTCACTCATTTTTTATTCCCCACAGTATTTAACATAACCCTTTGCAGATGGTAGGATGTGTAAAATGCTTGTGGGTTTTTGATTCAGTTTCTCTTCTTATTAAGGAAAAATCATGCTAGTATTGAACACCAGCTCCCAAACTTTGTCAGTAAGTTTTCTTTAAAACTTTTTAACTGACTGGTATTTAAAAAAAA
>NW_004444288.1:598762-600531 GCF_000243295.1 Trichechus manatus latirostris | reverse complement strand
TGTATTTCATGTTAAATATGGGTTATATTAAATACCAAAGCATCTTATATCTAAATTGATTTTTATTGTTTAATAGTTAGGATCAATGAGTAATTACATTTAAGTGACACATGTTTATATAAATAAATTCAATTAGAGAGAAAAGATAGTGTAAGAATGAATACAATATTTTTTCAATTTTTTATATTATCTTTTCAATACTTTGAGAGTTAATATTATATCTTAAGTTTTTGTCAAATCTCCTTAAATCCAAATGTTCAATGTTAGTGTATGAAATAATGTAGGTTTTCATCTTGGCTAACATTTTTGAGAAAAAAAATAGAAGATTATAAATAGAAATCAGTGACAATCTATATGGCTTAATTAATACTGAGACATATTAGAGCACCATGGGAACTTTGAGACTTTTTTTTAGAATACACCTCAATTCTAGGATTGTTTAAACTAACACACCTACCCATATAACCTTTTGTTGAATTTTTTTTAAAATCTTGTGATTTTGTATAATTTTTCAGCAGGTGATAACAGCTAAACAATAACTCATCCTTCTCTCTGGTAATTCAATATGTAAAACGTATTGCTCTGGTGGGGGTGATGGGAAGGCAGAGACCCACCTGATGGGTATGCCCACTCAACGTCTCTCCCTCATTGTGAACTCTGAAGAGGTTCTGGGGAGCCATGTATTTAGAAAATCGCCAGTTTAAATCACTACCCATCTATTTGACTTTGCAATTTGCATTTAAAAATGATATCCAAAGATAACTGAAAGACACTGGTCTGCAGATATATAGATTTAAAAAGAAATTTTCTGTTTTGGCAAATAGCATAATTATTGTCTGTAAATTACCTTTTTGTCCTTAACCATTTTTAAATTTTACATTACCACCTACAGACATTCTTGGATGTCTGCTAAGTACTGGGTACATGAAAAGAAATAGCACCTTCAGTTTGAATAGGAAGAGGGGCATCTACATAGAAACATAAACCATAGTGTAATAAGCTATAAGTTAGATACCACATGTAGTATGGATCAGAAGAGCTTGTAAACATTCAGGGGAGGAGATAAAGGGCAAAGAGCTTGGAATTCATTTAAGGAAGAGGTACTTCTTGGCTGATGTTGGAGGAAAGGGGGAATCTGGATTATCTGTATTGAGAAAAAGTAAAAAGAATGCATGTAGCTCCTGGAGCAACAAACAGCCGTATTGCTGCTGAAATGGAGGGTTCTGATAAGAGAGGTGAGCAATATCAAGTTGGTAAAACAATTAAAACCTGATATATCAAACCTTGGTCACTGGACCATGAAAACCCCTGGAATATGTTTAATATCTATTAAGATCTTGTAGATAGTGTTTTTAATTAATTAATTGAAATGTGTCTTAATACATTTAGAATAAGCAGTGATATTTTTAATGATGTAAATGAGACCTTCATTCGCTGATGTGGCACGACTCAAAATAAGAAACAGCTGCGCACATCCATTAATAATAGGAATGTGTAATATACAAAGTAGGAATCTAGGAAAAGTGAAAGTCATCCAAAATGAAATGGAATGCATAAAGATTGATATTCTAGGCATTAGTGAGCTGAAATGGACCGGTATTGGTCATTTTGAATTAGACAATCATATATTTTACTATGTTGGAAGTGATAAATTGAAGAGGAATGGCGTCACATTCATCCTCTAAAAGAACATTTCAAGATCTATCCTGAAGTACCATGCTGTCAGTGATAGGATAATATCCATATGCCTACAAGGAAGACCTGTTAAT
>NW_004444288.1:594337-595267 GCF_000243295.1 Trichechus manatus latirostris | reverse complement strand
TGGGATTTGCACTGTTTGTTTCCTGAGAAAGTATTTTATTTCTGTTTTAGTTCTGATTGTGAGATATCTTATGCATCCTTTGGGAAAGCACTTGGGCATGCAGTGGTAGTTACGTTGGAAACACCAATACAGCTAGGATAAGTGCTGAGATAGGAAAGGAGGAGAAATGACTTTTAATAAATGCCTAGTTTATGCCAGGCACTGGGCTGGGTGCTTTGGAATATATTGCTTCTTCTAATCATGAAACCCTGCAAGGTGGATATTATTGTCTCCAATTGACTGTTGATGAGTATGTGGGTTTTTGACAATAAGTAACTTCTTTGAGCCCTGGTGGCTCACTAGTTGAAGCACTTGACTGCTAACCAGGAGGTCAGCTGTTAGAACCCAACAGGTGTTCTGCGTGAGAAGGATGTGGCAGTTTGCTTCCTTAAAGATTTACAGCCTTGGAAACTCTATGGGGCAGTTCTACTCTGTCTTTTAGGGTCGCTATAAGTCAGAATCAACTCAACAGCAGTGTGTTTGGTTTTGGGTTTAACTTCTGCATGATGACACAGATAGCAGAATTAAAATAAATTCCTCAAGCATCATATTCTCTGTAATTTTCTGTTAAAATAAAATGATGTTACAATTCTACATTTTGAAGAATTATGCTGAGAAGCATTTTAGTACAAGTTATATTCAGTACTTCTTTCTGATTCTATCCTTTGATTTTTTTTTTGGCCAAGGTGCATTCAGATATGCTAGTCCATCATGGTGCTCTTACTATGTGTATAAGATTAAAATTATGATGGCTAATAATAATAAAAGGAACCTTGATGGTGCAATGATTAAGCACTTGGCTACAAACTGAAAGGTCGATGGTTCGAACCCTCCAGCTGCTTGCTCTGTGGGAGAAAAGATCTGGTAGTCTGCTCCCCTAAGGATTTACAG
>NW_004444288.1:590750-592881 GCF_000243295.1 Trichechus manatus latirostris | reverse complement strand
CTAAATATTTTTAATGTTCTATGAGTGTTCCTTTTCAAAGTATCCAGTCATTTTTATGGATGGGATACCCTTCTTGGCTATTTGAGTGTTATTACTTTGTGTGTTTAAGTGTTCTTCTCTATCCTAAAATATCAATTTTCTCTGTTTTTTCTTGCTTGCGTTGCTGTTTTTTTTTTTTAACCTGGTGACTCTTGATTTACTGCTCTTCTGTGAGTGAAAGCTTTGGTTGATTATTCTAATAAGCTGGTGTAGATTTCTTCTGATGTTGTAGAATTAGTTCTGTTTCCTACTGGGCCTTTCCCTGGAATAAGGCGTCTAACTTGGAACTATGTGTATGAGGGAGATGAGCTGACTGAAAAGTTTTGCTTAGAGCTAAGTGGGTAGGAAAACAGCTGTCAGGCTGCTGGCCCCATAGAAAGCCTTACTTCAGATAGTTTACTTTTTAAAAAACTTATATATCTTTGTTGAATTATTTTTGTTATGCATTAAATGCTTCTTTACTGCTGATTCTTCATTCATGGAAATCTTACTTATTATTAGCAAGTTAAGAATCAATCATTTTCAGCTTTCAAAGCAGAATTGAAAGTAAAAAACAAAAGAAAAAGGCACTGTGATTCCAAAGCATCTGTCAGAAAGCCATTAGAGTAAAATTATGGAACTTGTTTCTTATCCTTCATGTAAGACTTTATTGATTCTTACATTCAAGGTCTTACTAACAAGGTTGCTTTCTTGTTTTTTATCTATAGAAAAAAAAAAGAAAACAGAAAAAGAAAAGGGGCATAGTTAGAAATAGGTGATTTGCCAAAGATCAAAGTTAAAAAGAAGACGGAGCCAAACAATATGAATAATGTTATATCATTTCTAGGTTAATGTGTGTTCCATGCCTTCTTTTAAAGAAGATAAAGAAGTAAATTCTTTTAAGAGAGATTATTTTTGAATGGCCAAAGAAAATTTAAAAGGATTAATCACTGAAAGAATAAAATGTTTAATCCATGTTTCCCTGCTAACCTAAATAAGTGAGCTGTAACTCTAGATAGGCAAACATTTCAAGGTCCTACTTATCCTTCACAGCTCTGCTTGAATCCTGCTTTTTTAATGAAACCTTCCTTGATGAATCCCAACTGACTGTTCCCTCTCTGACTCTTTGGCACATCTACCTCTTTATTTCTATCTTGTGATACTTATATTTTGTTTCATATACTTTTTCATGAATGTTATAGTTGCAGTTAGGTATTAACTTTGTTGTTAACAAAATTTTATTTATCTTTGTATTTTTCTTCGATACTTTTGACTAGTAGACATATAAATAATATTGGTGAAATGATTGGAACATAGCGTCATCACTACTTTCACTATCTCATCATTTTCCAGTAATATTGTTTCTTGCTGTCTAAGCTAACAACATTGCTACCATTTTTAAGCTCACATATTCTGAATGTTGCTGCCTTTCATTGCTTTTCCTTCACATTTCCTAAAGCTACTTCTGGGACTGTATTTTGTATTTTGTCTTATGGTTTGCATCTTGAAATTTGGATATCATAAATGAAAGATTGGAACACAAGTACTCTCTTCTCTGTTTTTTCACATTCTCTTTTATTATAAGTTACTAACCAAAGAAACTCTTAATGTACATGAATTTGAGGTGTGTCAACTTCCATATTTTTAACTAGGGATCAAAACAATAAACACATTTTTATGATCTGGAATAGTTGACTTCATTCTTATTCAGTTTGAATATGCAGCTAAAGAGACAAGGTTATAAATATAAGCAGCTTCCATAGATAGCATTTTTAAACTTATTTGCATTAAGATTTCTATGTCACCAGCATGGAAAAGATGCTGATAGCTATGGTAAATTTGAAAATTTTCTTTGATTATAGTTTTTCTTTGCATATATATTTTGTTATGGTTTAAGGTATAATTTTTCTTGTTATTGCAATGGATGTATATGTCATTTTTGTAGCTTTTTAATGGCACTCTAAAGCTTCTATGATATCATATTCATTATTTCAAATATGATATACAAGTAGTCCCCAACTTACGATGGGGTTCCATTCCGATGACTCCATCATAAGCCGATTCTGACGTATGTCGAATACCTTTTTTTTGTTTTTTGTTTTCGTTATTACAT
>NW_004444288.1:579552-590222 GCF_000243295.1 Trichechus manatus latirostris | reverse complement strand
TTCCTGAGAATTTCTAATAGACTAAATTGGTTTTATGACAACAGAAGACCATTTGATGAAGTTAGAAATGGCTTTTCTGGTACCCCATCAGTGGAATTTCCCCACCCTCCAGACAGGGATATACCCACCCTTTTCTGTTCCCATGGCACTAAGTGCATCTCTCCAACATGGCCGTTAAGATGTTTTTTTGGCTTTACAGGCCTCTCTTCACCTGACTGCAGAAGGATGGGCAGAACTTGGCATATAGTAGACATTTACTAAATATGTTTGAATGCATGAATGAATAAATCTCCCCTGAACCTTAGGGGATCTTGGAAGGTTTCTGACCAACAATAATCTAGTGAAAACTGTGTCTCTAATGTATTTATTTCCCGATACTCTTTAAAATATTAGCATTTTATCACTTGATACATTTTTTAATAAATAGAAGACCCTAGATTCAAAGACTAATATTGGCCAATCAATATCAACCAATTAAAATTTGAGATTTTTTGCTCATGAAAAACTTATAGAAAATTCAAGAAAACTTTGTAATTTTTGTCATAAAAAAAATCAACTATAGTGTGATGAGCAAGAATTGAGGCATTTTATTTGAATACATGAGAACATGGAAATTACAAAAAAAGGCAGTTAAACTCCAACTCTGGTTTTAGTTAGATCTATTTGTTTTAAAGATTAAAAAATCTCAATATAATAATATCTGATAATTTGGTAAATATAAAATTTTGCATCAGCATTGTTTTCGTAAATGATTGTTTTATATACCAATTAATTATAATCTTTTAAAATAATGAATTTGTTTCCTTGTTTATTAGGTAAACTAGTTTTTACTTTTGCTGCAATATATTTAACAGATGTTTATGGAACAGTTAACATGTGCCCTGCTCCAAATATTAGCATAAATAGGGAACAGTGTTGTAAAGGGCTGCCCTTTGAACTATTTTGCTTTGTGCCTAGTGTTCTGAATTATCAAATTATAATTTATTTTCCAAACTTCTCTTTGAAAGCTGTGTCCACCAGTGGCATATTACAGTCGGTATGATCAAACCAGTAGAAAATTTCCGCAGCATGTTCTGAGTTGAAATTCTTCCCAGAGTGACTTGAATTGGAATGTTTGGTTGATTGCAGCAAGTCTGCCTTGCTTTTCACCATAAATGGTACAGACATGAGTTTTCAGAAAATGGGCCATGGAAATTGCAGCTAATGCATGGGAATACACCAAAAGGGATAATTGCTTTCTTCCTTCACTCTTTAAATTCAGTGTTTCTGACATTGCTAAAGTTGCTCAAAATGCTTACTTTCCTAATTGCAACACATAAAGTCAATAAAAGCAGGGAAGGTATGTAATAGTGCTAAAAGGGTTTGAATTGAGAGAGAATAAAAGTGCATTTACATTGGTATATTATCTCTTAGAATGATTTCATGTGAAACGATAGAACAACAGAAAAAATTACTCCTCAAAATTTTCTGAACTTTCCATCTGTCCGGAGATGAGATGGGAAGGTGGAGAGGGTTAGGAGCTGGTTGAATGGACATGGGGAATCAGGGGTGGAAAGGAGGAGTGTGCTGTCACTGTATGGGGAGAGCAATTAGAGTCACATAACAATGTATGTATAAATTTTTGTATGGGAAAAATTTAAAAAAAATTTTCTGTACTTTCCAAGTTGAACTTTTTTACTTGAGAGTAAAATTTTAGATCCCTTGCTCTTCCGTTTAAGGAGCAGTGGCTACTTGTGAATACTCCTTCATTTACTATCTAAGTGCACTGTACACAATGTACACTTAGCCCTCGGGATTTTGTTCTAACACCAAAAAAACCCTGAACTGCTCCAGTCCTTCCTTACCCTTCTGTATTCTTAATTTTAAAAGACTACTTCAGGCAACCCATTCTCTGGTCATGCTTTTTTTTTTCTTTCAGCATAATATTTCAACTCTTCCCTGCTTTCCCCCAGAAGTCCCTTAACCCCTTTCTAGCTTCCTTCTACGTTCAGCCATTTCAGGAGGTAGCATTTGATCGAGAACCGATGGTACTGAAGGAAAAAGTCCAACCTGCACTGAAGGCATTGGTGAAAAACAAGGCTCCAGGAATTGACGGAATACCACCTGAGAGGTTTCAACAAATGGATACAGTGCTGGAAGTATTCACTCGTCTATGTCAAGAAATTTGGAAGACAGCTACCTGGTCAACTGACTGGAAGAGACCCATATTCGTGCCTGTTCCAAAGAAAGGTGATTCCAACTGAATGCAGAAATTATTGAACAATATCATTAATATCACACAAGTAAAATTTTGCTGAAGATCATTCAGAAAAGGCTGCAGCAATACATTGACAGGGAACGGCCAGAAATTCAAGCTGGATTCAGAAGAAGACATGGAATGAGGGATATCATTGTTGATGTCAGGTGGATCTTGGCTGAAAACAGAGAATACCAGAAAGATGTTTACCTGTGTTTTATTGACTATGCAAAGGCATTTGACTGTGTGGATCATAACAAACTATGCAAAACATTGCGAAGAATGGGAATTCCAGAACACTTAATTGTGCTCATGAGGAACCTGTACATAGATCAAGAGGCAGTCATTCAAACAGAACAAGGGGATACTGGGTGTTTTAAAATCAGGAAAGGTGTGCGTCAGGGTTGTATCTTTTTACTATGCTTATTCAATCTATATGCTGAGCAAGTAATCCGAGAAACTGGACTATATGAATAAGAATGCAACATCGGCTTGGAGGAAGATTCGTTAACAATCTGCAATATGCAGATGACACAACCTTGCTTGCTGAAAGTGAAGGGGACTTGAAGCACTTACTGATGAAGATCAAAGACTACAGCCTTTGGTATGGATTACACCTCAACATAAAGAAAACAAAAATCCTCATAACTGGACCAATAAGCAACATCATGATAAATGGAGAAAAAATTGAAGTTGTCAAGGATTTCATTTTACTTGGATTCACAATCAATGGCCATGGAAACAGCAGTGAAGAAATCAAATGACATATTGCATTGGACAAATCTGCTGCAAAAGACGTCTTTAAAATTTTAAAGAGCAAAGATGTCACTTTGAGGACTAGGGTGCACCTGACCCAAACCATGGTATTTTTAGTCATCTCATATGCATGTGAAAACTGGACAATAAATAAGGAAGACTGAAGAAGAACTGAAGCATTTGAATTATGGTGTTGGCAAAGAATATCGAATATACCATGGACTGCCAGAAGAATGAACAAATCTGTCTTGGGAGAAATACAGCCAGAATGCTCCTTAGAAGAGAGAATAGTGAGACTTTGTCTGGCATACTTTGGACATGTTATCAGGAGGGACCAGTCCCTGGAGAAGGACATCATGCTTGGTAAAGCAGAGGTGAAAAAGAGGAAGTCACTCAACGATATGGATTGGCACAGTGGCTGCAACAACAGACTCAAACATAGCAAACTTGTGAGGATGCTACAAGACTGGGCAGCGTTTCGGTTTGTTGTACATGGAGAGGCTATGAGTCGGAACTGACTTGACGGCACCTAACAGCAACAAGGAAACCTTGGTGGTGTAGTGGTTAAGAACTACATCTGCTAACCAAGAAATCCACCAGATGTTCCTTGGAAACTCTATGGGGCAGTTCTACTCTGTCTTACAGGGTTGCTATGAGTCAGAATCAACTCGATAGCAGTGGGTTTGGTTTTGGTTTTAACAGCAACAATCTTCCCTTACTTTCTTAACTATGATAGATATATATATACATATCCCATAGTCTAAAATTTCAATAATACTTTATATTATGTTGTTGTTGTTGTTGTGTGCTGTTGAGTTGATTCTGATTCATAGTGACCCTATATTACAGAGTAGAACTGCTCCCTAGTGTTTTCTAGGCTGTAATCTTTGAGAAGATTGCCAGGTCTTTTCTCCAGTGGAGCAGCTGGTGAGTTTGAACCTCCAACCTGTCAGTTAGCCGCCAAGCTGCTTAACCATTGTGCCACTAGGGCTCCTTCTTTATAACTCCCCTTAAACTTAACTTTCTGGTAAGAGCACAGTTTGACACCAGCAACCTGCACAACGGCTGTCTTAGTCATCTAGTGCTGCTACAACAGAAATACCACAAGTGGATGGTTTTAACGAAGAGAAGTTTATTTTCTCACAGTCAAAGTAGGCTAAAAGTCCAAATTCAGAGCATTAGCTCCAGAGGAAGGCTTTTTCTGTCGGCCTTCTTCTCTTCAGTGTTCCCCCGGACTAGGAGCTTCTCTGCGCAGGGACCCTGGTTCAAAGGACACGCTCTGCTCCTGGCAGTGCTTTCTTGATGGTATGAGGTCCCCCTGTCTTACTGCTCACTTGTCTCTTTTATATCTCAAGAGATTGCCTCAGGACACAATCCAGTCTTGTAGATCCAGTCCAGCCTTACTAGCACAACTGCCACCCATCCTCCCTCATTAACATCATAGAGGCAGGATTTACAACACATAGGGAAATCACACAGTACCAGGAATCATGGTCCAGCCAAACTGATATACACATTTTTGGGGGGACATAATTCAAACCATGACAGCGGCCATCTTTATTTCTCTGTTTAACATACTCTTTTAAACTTGTCAAATAACTATTTCAAACCTTCTCTACTCTCACCCTTCTCATTTCCCACCTTATTCTCTACAGTTGATCCGGTTTCTTCCATATTCAAGAAAACAAAAGTCATCCTATGGAATCTCAACTCCCTTAGCCAAAACTAGAAAGCTACCAATATCTGCAGCTCTCCTTCATGCTTTCTCTCCAGTTAGTTAAGGGGTGTGCTGACTATCTTATACCAAACCCCACATTTGGGCTTTGTTCCATGTTCCCTGAACTTTCTCTGAAAACTTTCATTATTCATTACTCTCTTCTCTCTCTCATACCACTTTTCCCTCTTAAACAGATAATTTCAATCACAGCTCAGACTCAGCACCTTCATGTTTGAAAGCATGCCCGTCAGCACAATCCCTGGCCTTCTTTGCTCTCCTGATCTGAATGAATGGCACCATCACTAAACCAGCTGGATGTCAGAAAGATTTATCATTCATGAGATTCCTTCCTCTCCCTCTCTCCAGATTCAATCTGTCACCAAATTTTGTTGCTATTATCTCCCAAATATCTCCATTATATCTACCACTTTCCATATCACCTCTAAATACCCTTATCTAGGCTGGCATTACTTGTTACCAGAGATACCCAGAAGCCTTCTAATTCATCTTTCAGTATCCATTGTTGGGCCCTCAAGGCTGTTCTCCAATTTGCAGCTGTATTTATCTTTTCTGATTATAAATATTATCTGTCACTCCTTGGCTTAAAACCCTTTAGTTGCTTCCCATAATACACAAGATGAAGACCAAGCTCCTCTGGTCTTTTTGTCTCCCCTTGTAAGATCCTGCATGGTCTGGCCCCTGCTTGCGTTTACAGCCCGCCTGGCTCCCTCTGCTCCCTGTTCTCCAACCATACCAGCCTTCTTTCTCTGCGTGAGCAAAGCCATTCTGATCCCTCCTCTTTGATGGGGGCATCAAGTCTGTGGACTCTGGCTCTTCTGCATTTATTAACTCGGTGGTGGCTGAATTCTGGCCTCAGGGATTGCATTCAAATTGTAACTCGAGGCTGATTTTGTGACTACCTGGAGCTTTGGTAGTCCCTTCCAGAGAAGCCAGCTTCAGGTGGGCATTGTGTTTTATGTTCTGCTGCTGGAGTTCTGGTGGTTGCCAGGAACCTCAAGGTGGCTGCCAGGGTTCCAGCTTCAATGGTCAGGCCAGAATGAGCAGAATTAACTGTTACTTATTCTCACTCCAGCAAAATATGGTGTGATGAAGAGAGCCTGCCTCTGTGCTGAATTCTATTGATTATTAAAAGAGAAATATAACCTGATTTTATTTCTCAGGCAGGGAAGTAGATAATATCTATTTCAAATAATTTACATCTCCATAGCATATTAATGTTTATGAAACTATTTTCATCTATTATCTTGGTTGCTAGCGCACACTTAAATCTTAAGGTAGGCACAGGAGCCATTTTTAATTTTCTCATTGTATAGATGAGAAAGGATATGACTTGGCCATCACTTGAAAACCAAAGCCAAGATGAGCAGCCACATTTTCTGATTCCTGCACTGCCCCTCATGGGAATGGTATAAAATTCAACACTATTCTGGTTGCAGTGTGTACTGGTCACATATTAGTGAAGTGTGAGATAGTGGGAAAATAACTAGTAGATGACATTCGGGAGTCAATTTTCAGTAGGTTTTTACAATGCAGCTCTCTATTCAGCAGTTAAATTGACCTATTTTTACTTACGTTTGGGACGAAGCCCAGAGCAGTACAGAGCGTACAACCTTCTGCTGATGTTACTTGCCCTTAGTCATCATCTGAACGTTTCTGGTGTTATCTGACTCAGAAAATCCGTGTCTTGATTTTTTCCACAAATATTGATTTAGCTGTCTTTATGATCATCTGAACTAATGAGTTTTTATTTCTTTAAGAGTTTGAAAAAAACCTATTAAATGATTATTCTGTGTGTGTGTGTATGTGTGTGTGTGCACATGCATGTATGCATGTGTATTAACAACTATGATCCATAATTCACTTATGATGAAACATTTCTGAATTATGATCCCTACTCACTTTCTCCAGCCTCACCCCTCAGAAGAATGTGTGCCAGTTAGGAATAAATATCATAGGTAACCTCCCCCTTCAAGTCCACTTTATTGGCATCAGGGAAGTCTGTGCTGGGTGGGGAGGAGCTGATGGTTCCTCTCCTTCCTGGAAGCCAGATTTCCTGTGTGGTCTGGAAGCTGCTTCCAGAGAAGAAGCAGAAGAAACTCTGCCTGTTGTCTGTGATCCTAGAGTAATTGACTGCGGGTCCGAACTGACCCCGAATGTGCACATTTGTATAGTACAAGTGAGTCTTTGTATCAGGTCGACTGTGCGATCCCCAGTCCTGCCGCTATAACCTTTTCTGCAGGGGTGGATTAACCAGTAAGCATGGTATGCACGGACTCATTGTAAGCAAGGTATGCACAGGTTTAATTCATGTGGTGAAAACCAGGTGAAATTGTGCACTATAGATAAACACATAAGCATGATTAAGCCTGAGCGTACCTTGCTTATTGGGTAATCTGTCTCTGCTCTTCTGTCACATTACTCAGCCCCTTCCTAGCTTGGAAAGGGGAAGGTGATGGTGGTACGGAAGGAGGGGAGGGGAATTAGGACTTGCCCTGAAGCTAGGGGTTAGCATAGTCCAAGTGTGCATCCAGATGTAGCTTGGAGGTGCCCGATAGCTCCCAGTTCATCCCTGCCAATATTATATGTCTCTCTTCTGCTTGAGATTCCTAGCTGGAAACAACCCACAGTCTCCAATGCTCCTTGTTTTAACAGCCACTATTTAATAGTCTAGGACTGAGTTATTCAGGACATGTTTTTTCCTCTGTGTAACAAATACTATGTACAGAATCTTAATTACTTTAAAAACAATCTAAATTATTGCCATACAAGATAGGTTTTTACTAATTCTAATGTGTTTAAGAATTCTAATTACATCTGAAGAGCCTTTATTCCTCCCTGTACAAACTCTTGAGCTATGAAGCTGTTCAGAGTGTAAATATTTCTTTTCTTTCTTTTTTTTTTTTTTTTTACCAACTTTTGGAGCTATGACTGAAAACACAAAGGATTCCTGATCTTTTTTCTCTTTTTTCCATGCATTATCTGTTATTTGAACACAAATGTCTTATGTGGAAGACGCTTACTCTGCTACCACAAAATATAGGTTGAGTCATGTACAGCCTTTCAGCTCTATCAATTTAAACTTTTAATTCTCTTAAATGAAAAACATTTTTAAGTACATCTTGAAAATCCGGAGTGGCTGTCTGCCTTATTACCAGTCTGCACGCAATGAGCTGTGGTAGTCCTTGGCATCAGGGGCTTTAGCTATGCCTTTTACATTACCACCAGGGCACTAGCTTCTGGGTTGTTTTCTTGGCTGCAGTTTGAAAGATTGACACCATTGCGGATGACTGCACAGTGGCAAGAGAAGTCTCTGTGTGTGTTTGTGTGTGTGTGCATGTGCATATATCTGTCTGTGTGCCTGTTTGTGTGTGTTTGTGGTTGGCAGGATGGAAAGTGGATGGTTGATACTAGAAACCGTCAGGTTATCAGGCTGCATACATTCCAGGGCCTACTTCTGCTGATAAATAGTTCTCTTGCAACTGTGTCATTTTAGTTAAAAGTAATAGCACTCGTTTCATTAAAGAATTAAGTGTCTCGGATTGTGACTTTTCATTTAGCAAATTCATAGAACGTAAGCTCATAACAGCAGAATATTTTTGATCTGCTTTTGTCGCTGTCTCTATTACCTATATTTATGTCTGACACATAGTAAGTGATCAATAAATAACTTTTAAATGAATGAAGTGGTCTTCAGGGGTGTGTGTCAAATAATAATACTCTGAAAATAATTCCTTTGCAGCTAGAGCACAAATGAATGTAGGTCATTCTCTTCTAAAATTTAATTAATTTTAATACAATATTTTCATGAATATATTGAGCATTAATAAAAAGTTTGTATATCAAACTTATTTGTTCAAAATATTGAGTGCCTATTATATGCCCAGAAGTATTTTAGGTGCTGTCTTGGAATTTACCTTTTGGTTCAGTAAGACAGGCAACAAACCAATAAATAAATTATTCTATGCAAAGTTCAGGCAAGTGCTATAAAGAAAAACCAAGAAAGCCCTCTCTGAAGTGACATGTAAGCAGAGTACTGACGGAAGTGCAGTTGTGATCCTTGTGAATATCTAAACAAGGAATGTTCTAGGCAGAGGGAAAGCAAAGCTTTGTGGCAGAACGTGCTTCGTGTGCTCAAGCCTCAACAAGAAATCCATTAAGGCTAAAGTGGAATGGGCAAGACGAATAGTCATAGAGTAATAAGTAGCCCTGCTGGCTCAACGATTAAGTGCTTGGCTGCTGACCTAAAGGTTGGCGGTTCAAACCCACCTAGTAGTTCCATGGGAGAAAGACCTGGTGATCTGCTTCTGTAAAGATTACAGCCAAGCAAAACCATATGAAACAGTTCTACTCTGTCAGATGGGGTCGTTATGAGTCAGAATCGACTCTATGGCACCCAACAGCTACATGGGCTTAGTGAAATATTGGGGTGGAGGAAGATCACTGAGGGCTTTGAATCTGCTGTAAGGACATTGGATTTTACTTCGAATGAGCTGGGAAGCCAATGGAGGCTTTTTGAATGACTTGGCAGTGGGATCACCAGTATGAGAGAGTAGGACCCTCTTAATCACTCTGCAGGTGACTGGCTAATGGAGCAACCCATTTCTATTTAGAGTGTCTGTGAATTGTTATAGTTGCTGCATAGGACAATATACTGCGATCAGAGCTAGCTTGAGAGAAATACATTGATAAGACAGATGATCTGCCCTGTGCCTCTCTTCCCCCTGCAACACATATTATCTCAAAAAACTTCTTATTTTAACTTTTTGTCATTCCAAATCCTGACATCAGTTGGAATTTTCTTGGTTATATGTGTCAGAAAGGATTGGATTTCAGAAGAGTTTGCATTTCAGGAGTAAGAGGCAAGGGATTCGGCGGCAGTGGTGTGGGCCCATGTTATTTTGTGGAAAGAACACTGAAATGATCATTAGAAATTTGGTTTTCAGGTCAACTAAGTGTAAACTCTGCCATTTTACCTTGGGCAAATGATGTTATTCTTTAGACCTTACATATATTATCTGTAAAATGAGCAGAATTTAACTAGATGCATTCTAAGGACTTTGCCAGCGTTTAATCTGTAATATAGACACATGTTCTTGGATTTTATTGTAGAATTTCCAAATTAAATTTGTCTATAGTACAATTTGTTTGACATTCAACTCATCAAAAGTTTGTTTTAACTGTCAGTACTGACAGTTAAGTAAATATTTTATGCCCTTTTCTTTGTGGACTTTTTGACTTAAATTATATATGCTATTTTGGAGCTACAGTACACCTTGAGATTGCTCCATTTAAACACATTGTATATTACGAAGTGCTTCTGAGAGTAGTGGAACAAAAATTTTCACTGTACATTTCACTGAAAACAAGATAATTGACAGATTTTTAAAAGAAACATTGGAAGAGTAGGGAAGTTACTAATTTCTAACATATAATTGATAAAGGGTAATTGTCTTTCCACATTTGCCACACTTTTTCTTTTTCAGTAATTATTCTTTGCAGCAGTAAGAAAAGAAGGGTAGAGATGTCTCTTTTGGGGTCACCAAAGATTTTGGTTTGTATTATAAATACAAGTTTGCTGAACTTCATTATGAAAAAAATTTTAATATTGGAACATGTACTTTGTGTACAACAAGTAGATTTACTGTAGAAACACTAAACATTTGACTTTTAAAAGAGACCAAACTTGAAATGCATAGCCAGATTTCAAAAATGTCAGCACATAGACAGGACTGAAAACAGAGAGTTTGCACAGAATTTATTACAAGTTCTCTTCAATCGATACTTACATGTGGATTGACTCACAGAAAAGCATTTCAGTTAGTGACAACAGAGTCTTAAAAGCTAGTTCAAAAACTTAGGTAAGGAACAGTTGAGGGAGTAACTCTTCATATTCCTTGCATTCGGGATTCTATCCATCAGAAACTTTTTTTTTTTTTTTTT
>NW_004444288.1:576261-579452 GCF_000243295.1 Trichechus manatus latirostris | reverse complement strand
TTTTTTTTTGGTGATCTGTGCATACTTGGAAAGATGTAAAGATCCATCCTAACGTTTCTGACAGCATACTTTATTCTAGGTGTAATGCTGTAGTTGTATTGTAGGTTGTTAGGGGAAAATTATCTTAAAGTATCTTCAAAAACGGTTGGAGGATAATAATCGTTGAAACTTTGAGGAGTGTTTGTATGCTGGAGGCAAATGTGTGGAATGTTTTCTACCATTTAATCTGTTGATCCAAATAAATTTATATTTGAAAACTACCCAACTTCTTGTACATAACAGGAACTCAGTAAACGACTGATGAATAAACGGCATCCACATCTCATTTCTCAGTGCACAGGTAGGTCGTTCATCCTGTAAAACTCACCACCCTGTGCCATCTTGAATTCTGCCTCTCCAACCTACCTGATGGTTAACCCTTGTCTTTCTGTACTTCTGTGTGTTGTTGTTGGGTGACGTTGAGTCGATTCTGACTCAGTGACTCCATGTGACAGAATAGAACTGCCCCATAGGGTTTTCTTGGCTGTAATCTTTATGGAAGCAGTTCACCAGGTCTTTCTCCCACTAAACCTCTGCACGGATTTGAACTGCCAATCTTTTGGTTAGCAGCTGAGCACTTAACCATTGTGCCACCAGGGCTGTTTCTATATGTGCTCATCTGAAAAATAGGACAATGACATGGCCTATGTCGTAGGGCTGTTTTGAGCATTAAATTGGACAATTAGATGTTACTAAAATAATATTTTAATAATAAATAAATAATATTTTTATTTTTGACTTAGCACTTTTTAGAGGTACCAAAACTGAAAGAGTTCCATGATTTACCCATCCAATTACTGTTTGTAGTTTATAGAACCTGCAAATTTAGAAGAGATTTTTTACTAAAAGAGGTCTTTTGCAATTCCATAAAAAGTTCCATTTTTATGCAATGTCTACTTGAGGGAAAAACTCTATCCTACTATCGGAGAATTGATTTTCTTCAAATATGTTTAGTTCTGGCCTTGAAAAGGGAAGAAGAGAGAGCAATAAGAAGTAATAATATGAGAGGAGCCAATTCCTGACTTTATTTTCTCTCTCTTGGTGACCAAGTTGCCCTTCCTACACTGGGGTTACTGTAAGTAATTTTATACTTAAAGTCAAAAGACTCCTTGTGTAGGGTCTCAACGTGGCTAGTGTTACTTGTGTCTAAAGCAATTTAAGAAGGTAATAAATGAATGATTCTGACCATCTTCTATTTATATAACAAATTTAAAGTGACAGGGCTGTAATGGAAAAAACACTCGTCTTATATCAAAGGACCTTGTGTTTGAAATCAGACTTCACCCCTCAACTAACTTCAGTGTCCTCATCTGCAAAATAAAAATAACATACCTATCTCACAGATTCTGGGGGTTAACCTGCTTCACACATAATATGCACCCCAATGTTAATTAGGAGTCCTGGTGGCACGGTGGTTAAAAGCTTGGCTGCTAAGCAAAAGATTGGCAGTTCAAATCCACCAGCCACTCCTTCAAAACCTTATGAGGCAGTTCTACTCTGTCCTACAGGGTCGCTATGAGTTGGAATGGACTCTAAGGCAATGGTTTTTTTTTTTTAAATATGTTAATTAAATATAAAACTTAGTCTAATGGTTTTAGGCTTGCTGTGTTCAAGTATTGTTTTGGAGAAACGTCAAAACCTAACTTAAACTTATTTCAAGGTTTGATTATTTGAGTGTTGGTCTGACTTGGAGTATATCTCAGTGTATGTAATAAAATGGTTCTTCTATATATATGGAGACAGGAAGTAGCTTAAGTTAGCTACAGTATTCACTTATATCAATTTTCTTTAGTTTTCAGTCAAAATCAATTTTCTTTTGTTCAAAAACTTAAATATTTAACAGTTAAGAAGTCTTTTAAATGTCTTCAGGATAATTTTAAAAATGCAATTTACAATAATTCTTAAGATTGGATATTAGATTTTAGGTACTGAAAGTTAATAAAAGATAAATCAATGAGCCATAAAGTCAGGATTTTCTTATAGATAATTTAATCTGGATTCTTCCTCCGTAGAATTCTCCTCATTTTTGCATGGTATCCTCAGCATTAAACAAGAGAGAGAGGTAAATGGAAATATTCTCTTTCTCTTCAGATATTTTATTGACTTAAATGAGGTTGACTGAATGAAATCAAATGTACTGCAAAAAGCTACATGAACCCAGGTGCCAGTGGGCTGGCAAGTAATGGAAGTGGGTCAAGCTCCTTGGGAGTTTTTAACATAATCAATGGGATGATACTTGCTATAGGAAATAGCTAGAAAATGATTTCTGGGCAACACTGTAAGCAAGTGGTTAGACATCTGCCTTAGACAGGATTAATGAGCATAGAGCAAATCCCAAGTGGAATTGCAAGTGGAAACTTGGAATGGGCATTATGGGAAACAAGAAAACAACATTTTGGGGCGTGAGGTGCAGTTCAAAAAGTGTAAGTCCCAAAAAGCATGGGGATGAGGCTGATTATACTAATAAATAAAACTGCCCAGGCCACATTTATGCAGGGTGAGAAAAGAACTTGAGGGAAGTAAGATGGAAACAGTTAACAGAGGGCCAAGTAAAGTGAATGAAGACTATTTTCAAATAATTGTGTTGTTGTTGTGTGCCACTGAGTCGATTCTGACTCATAGCAACCCTGTAGGACAGAGTAGAACTGCCTCATAGGGTTTCCAAGGCTGTAATCTTTTTTTTTTTTTAATTTTTTTTTATTGTACTTTAGATGAAGGTTTACAGAACAAGTAGTTTCTCATTAAACAGTCAATACAGATATTGTTTTATGACATTGGTTAACAACCTCATGACACGTCAACACTTTCTCTTCTCGACCCCGAGGGGGTGAAAATATGCATAGCCAAAGTTACACCATTTCTAAAGTTTCTACATGTACAGTTCAGTGACATCGATTACATTCTTCCAGTTGTGCTGCTATTCTCACTATCCTTTTCCTCACTATCCTTTTCCAAATTATTCCATCACCATTATCTTCAATTCATTGTCCCCTAGGCTTCCCATGAAACCTTTTGAGTTGCTCTTGTCAGTTTGATCTCACATAGATAATTTTTTTTTTTTTTGTACCTTAGATGTAGGTTTGCATAACAAATAGTTTCTCATTCAACAGTTAGTACGCATATTGCCCTATGACAATGGTTAACAACCCCAT